>NW_005187561.1:354176-355270 GCF_000239375.1 Pundamilia nyererei
TGTGTGTGTGTGTGTGTGTGTGTGTGTGTGAGTGTGTGAGAGTGAGTGAGTGAGAGAGAAAACTCTAGTCTGAAGGCAAATGGCCAATTCTTTGCACCACTTAAATTGCAGCCACCCAAAATTTGTCCAGTGGACACGGATTCATCTAAAAAAAAGAAACATGATTCAGCTTCTCACAGAGCTCAATGAGAGAACATTCAAACCCAGATTAGAAAAAAGTAGACGGCCCACAACGATTACATAACTGACTTTAGTCTGTTGTCATAATACTTTGTGTTATGGGTTTAGTCAGATTTGAAATGTTAACTCTTTTTCCACTCAACATTGTTTCTTAGTAACTAAACAAGCCAAAACGTCTCATTCTTCCCTAATATGTGAGTCTCTAGAAAACCGTCTGCTGCTTAGCTTTCGACAGCAGTAAATTTACTCATCTGTCAGCACCAACACACCCACATATTGTTCCGATTTCCAAGCAGGCAGTGCCTCTGTTCTGTATGTGTGAAATATCTGCCTTCATACCAGAGAGTGACCCATAATTCCCACGGTGGTGATAAGACTCCATCTTCATGGATAGGCCATTCAAAGTCACTTTAGTCATACAGCCCTGTGAAAAACTAAAGCCAAGTTCAGTAGCTCGTAGAACCAGCTTTAGCAGTAACCGTTTTCTGTGTGACTTTATCAGTCACTCACATCATTGTGGAGAAATTTTGGGACACTTTTCTATTTAACTGTGATGGCTGCAGTTACAGCTCCACAGTGGTAATATCCACCAAATATTAGTGTAGAGGCTTATACATAACACTACACTAACATTTCTCTTTCTTTAAATATAGGGTTTAATTTACAGGATAATAACTGGTTTTGGTTTAGAATTAATTCACGTATCCACATAACACTGCATTCTAAAATAAGTGCGCACATTTTAGTTTACACTGTTATGTATGATTTAATCTCTTTGTTTTCTGAGTTAACTGAGTTGCAGCTGCTCCAGTCCCTTGATTGATGAGCCAAGAGGTGGAAAAGGGGCGGAGCCAGCATATATGGAGGACAGCAAATTGGCTCATACCATAACTCTTGATCATGGGGGGAGGGGG
>NW_005187561.1:355481-365799 GCF_000239375.1 Pundamilia nyererei
AAAAAAAAACATTTTTGGATTTTAACCTGTGCCTGACTTTCTTTCACTGCTCAGTTCATCACAATGACACTGGTTCAGTTCATTATAGTTTTGTAGTGTCTTAAGGTCCTACTACAGCACAGGTGTCGAACTCCAGGCCTCGAGGGCCGGTGTCCTGCATGTTTTAGATGTGTCCTTGATCCAACATAGCTGATTTACATGGCTAAATTATCACCTCAACATGTCTTGAAGTGCTCCAGAAGCCTGTTAACGAACTAATAATTTGATTCAGGTGTGTTGAAACAGGGTGATATCGAGGCCTGGAGTTTGACACCCCTGTACTACAGCATTTCAATTAGGCTGGGGTCTGCGAATTTGAGTGGGCCATTGCAACACCTTCATTCTTCTTGTTAGCTGTGATTGGGACCTTTGTCGTATTACGTGACCCAATTTTGGCCAAGCTTGAGAGATTCAACATTAGAATACTTTGATAAACAGAGGAGCTTTTGGTCAACTCATTGACTGCAAAGCCAAAATTTTCCTACTCCAATATGGTGATCAACAGTTGCTATTTATCCTGATATGTTGGCTTGTTTTTCACCGATAGCGACTTTGTGCTTTTTGGCCAAACATCTCCGCTTTCATCTCATCCGCCCTAAGACATTGACAGAAGCTATGCAGGGGTTTGTTCTTGGGCGTTTTTTAGCCTTTGAGTTTTTTGCGTTTTCTCTCTTCAGACATCCAGCTGGGACATCCAGTCATGAGAAAAATAAAAACTATCTTGAATGTTCTCCATCTGTGAACAATCTTTCTCACTGTTGACTGCAGTCAAAGGACACTGTCATTCAGGTCATAGATGAGTCAGGGTAATAGTGGTGATGATCATAATGAATGTGCAATTTAGGGGACATGATAAGGTCAGAGAGACGCAATCATAATTACCCAAATGACAGCTAAACCTAGTTGTTCATCTTCATTTGAGGAAGTCTGAACTTGCTCATGATTTTGAAAGCTTGTCATTGGAGGGGAGGTCTTTAGTGCATGCCTCTGTCATATGAAGTTCATCACATTGTTTTCAAAACATCACCAAATTTGGGGAACATCCCTTAATGACTGATATCCCTTTAATATCTCGAACATGTCATATCTAAAAAAAAAAAGTAAACTGGGACATTTACAGTAATTTTTGGGAGGATCTTTTAACCACTTCACATCACTGAAAAAAATTCTAACCAAGGGAGATTGTATTACTTCTTGTATTATAGGCTAGGACTTATCCAGACATGGGGGAAATTAAATCTAATTCACTTGACTTTCCTTAGTTTGGATGGAAAGCAGAATACAAAAAAGAATCTGTGACCAACACTCAGAAAAAGCTGACTCAAACCTTTCTTTTATGAGGCAACAGTGCAAACAGGATGGGTAGATTAAAGACAGAGACATCTGAACATATCAGTTAATGTTTCCCTCTTCTTGCAGTGTTAGCAGTGACATCTGGACACCAGTAATGTGAAGACTCGGTAGAAAGCTGAATCTGATATTTGGATTCGTGTATTTCTGTCTCTTTGTGATGTGGATGCACATCTGTGGGTCTCTGCCCAGCCTATTCATAGACCAACCACTTGAGCAGGCTCGAGGGGCCTCCCATGGGAATCCGTGTGAATGTATAGATGTCATACGGAAGGATTTAGTTTGTTTGATATGATGCTGCCCATCTTGCTCCCATTGCCTATGCACCTCTTTATTCATCTTAATTTTCTGTTTTGGAAGCCTCTTAATCCTTTCACCTTGCTACGTTGCCTTATCTAGTTCTAGCCCCTTTTCCACAGCTGTGTCCTCCTTGCTCCTGACTCCCTGACTTTCCCACACTTCCAGGCCTGTGAACATGACTGCTGTCCACACTGCCAAGGCCAACATTTCTACAGGATTGACCCATGTGGCCAAAAAGATGCTCGCTGCTGCCAGGGGGGGGGGGGGTTGTTTTATGTGTTATGTCAACAAGGACTGCCAGATCAGTGCCAGCTGTCTTCCAAACACCATCCAGTGGCAGTGGCACTGTACCCACAGCGTCCCTGTGGCAACTTCCCAGTGCCAACTGTACTGAAAAAATAACATGGACGGGTGTCGCAGTGCCAGCTTCCTGCCATCACATTAATACAGACTGGCATGGACTGACAGTAGTCTGGCCACATCCGCACACTTATTTGAAGGTGGGAGTGGGGGCATAGGCGTATCTCTTTACATTTAGCTACAGCCTGCGTGTGTGCGCGTGGACTTCTGTGCTGAACTTTTAGCTACTTAAGATGTTTAGATTCTTATCATGATAACATACCATGAGTGAAAGATAGTCCTAGTCAGACTGATAAGTGGATTTGATAACCAAGACTGATAACCCAGAGTTCAGAAGAACTCTGTTGTCTTACACTAAATGCTGACTTTCTGAGAATTTTTCTCTTTACTTCACTTTTGTATTAGAAAAATAAATGAAATCTTTTAATGACTTTACTTTGAAAAGTCTTTTTAATTTAGACTTTGTAGCTGTGCAACATGTTCCAGATGGGTCATTAGAGGTAAAGTTAAGCCTCATATTGTTGTGTAATCCTGTTCTCAAGTCACAGAAAGGATCTTGATGTTGCAGTAATGCAAGCAGGATTTCCTTGGCTCAGGAGGTAACAATTTATAACAGAAACCTTGTATCAAAAACCCGCTAGCAATAAAGACTAGTTAGATTATAGGAAATGTGAGATCAGAATAGAAAAAAATAATATCATCTCAATGGCAAAGACAGAGAGGGGGAGAGGCTGGACTCGAGGAATCCTGAATAGACATCTTTTGGTGAATTCTGTTATCCTCCCCGTCCCCTTAAAGAGCCAATAACTGTGTAGTAGCAGCCATATTATAGAAAGAACATGAAGTGCTTTAGTCTTGGTTTTCTATATTCATACCATGAATTAGCACAGCATTTGTTCAGTGCTCTGGTGGTCTGTTGATTATGGCGCTCTGAACTGACCCATAAAAAACGCCATAATGTGTAACCTAATCATATAATCTTGTGTATAACTTGATGGAAAATCTTTTTAAACATTTTCTTGAGCAAAGAATACAAGTGAACATGTGTTTTTTATGCCTGTTTGACCACTGAAGTCATTTAGATGGGGACTCCAATTTTAAACAAAAAACCTGCCCAGTTAACTGCCCAGAGATGCCTAGTAAGTGTAAAGACTTGCTTCTGTGTACACCTGCGGCACTATCAGTAAGGAGGCATATCTACTCGTAGTTATTGACCTTTGACCTCTACTGGTCAGCAGACATCAGATTCCTTTAGTCACAGCTGCCACTGAGCCAGAAGGGGTCACGCCCTCCCATCTCCTTCCACCTCTGGAAATAGACACAGTGTTGCTTAAGAAGTTATCAACCACTCAGCTTTGCCGAGTGGTTGATTCATGCGCACAGAAGTCAAGAGACTTGTAACACATCTTTCACTGTGCCTGCAGTTTTGCATGTAGGTATTACATTCTTAGAAGGAAGTGAAGGCTCTTCCTGCCCTTCTTTATGTAGTCTATGTTTGTGATTCACTTTGATGGATCACATTAAGAGAACTATGTCGATGTTCCAAGAAACATTTGACACTCAGTGTAGATCTTGTTTGTTTTGCCTACAATGGCTTTAATTTCAGAGATAAACAGTGAGTGATCAGGTCACTGAAACACACAGGGCCATTTGTGCATGTGGTGTTGGTGGTCTTCCATTGACAGATCGACACTGCTTTACAAGTAGAGTTTCCAAGACAGCAGGTACACCTAGTGTGGTTGCCTACCTCTAGAAACACCTCCCTGCAGGGGAGTTTCCAGGATTTTTTAAATCCAAAAGCAGATTAATTTCAGATGTGAACTGAAGCTCAGAATAAAAAAAAAAAGACAAGACACGTGCTAATAAAAGAACAATTTTTAATCGTTTTATGTTATCGCAGGCAGGTAGTAGCTGTATAAATACACACATTATTTTCCAGTTTTTTTCAGAGTGGGTTACGGCTTTAGTTCACATTTGATCAACTTTATTCCAGTCAACTTGTCAAATCTTAATCTGACTGTCCTGTCAAAACCAAGGTAAATAGAATTTGAAGCAGTTATTATTTACATATGATACAAAAATAGATTTCACAATAAAAGAGAGATATATTTACAATAAGAAGCTCTATAAAATACAAATATCTTTCTGTTATAAAAAGCCATTTTTAAAATAACTCTTCCAGCTCAAGTTTTGCACGAGGGAGTGTAATCTGGTCTGTGGCAGGATGAATTGTAATTCAAACAACGAATGCACCTTTAATGGGAGTGCATTACTTCATGGCTGCGCAGTATTCTTGTCCTACAAAGCTAATCTTAACCCTGACTGCAGTCTTTACAGCCATGTGGTCTGAAGTTAGTGCTGGGTTAACTTTGGGAGCGCTGAGCGGCTGGAACTGATGCTGTGGTCGAGCTACTTGGCAGCTGCTCCGCCATCCAGCTGCATCCTGTTGGGTGGTTTTCTGTGAGGGGTGGGCAGGTGCATGTTAACTGTTCAAGGGGGGTCCTCCAGACTTACACTCCCTCCTTCCCTCATGGCCAGGCTCCAAGCTGACTGTGGGCCTCTGTGTCACATGCCTAGACCAGACAGAGACGGACACGGTTAGAGCAGGACTCCCTGGCTCCTGGTTCTATTCTCAGAATGGTGGACGCTCAACTTTACAGGCTGCTCATCGTAAACACTGGTGGCCCCAATAAACACACCACACTCCGTTGCTAACAGAGGAGCTGGCTGACTGCCTGAACGGCTAATTGAATCTCCAACTTTACAGACAGACGGGATGTCTGCGAAAGACGGATGTGCAGTGGCTAAAACAGAGTAGGGAGCCCAAGGAACAGACATGGTTCCTCACTCCCACCCCTGTCTCTTTCCAATACTGACATTTAAAGTTGAAATTTCCGACAGGGTTTACCCGGCACACATTCCTTATTCTCTGATGCAAGTTCCAACTCTGACAAGGCCTGAGCAAAGAGGAGGCGCAGCACAAACCAGCCGTCTATTAGCCTAACATAGTGTAAGCTACCAAATTGCCTTCTCAGGTTACAGATTTGTGCATTCCAAGTCAACTCAGGTCAAATATTATTATTAAAGCCCAGTAGGCTAGAGATGACAAATTTGCATACACCACGGAACATTCCCTACCTCTGGGTTGCCAAATATACAGCAGAGGTCCCAGATTCAGCCCAGTGAATAGCTTTGCAGAGTGCAAAGACTGCAACAAGGAGGGCATAAATTTTGGAATTTTCACTGCTTTTTACATTTGGAAGAACTGCGCTGCTAGTTGATAAGAATGAATGGTGTGATGACAGCTGTTATTTAGGTCACTGCTGGGTTTGCAGTTTATCCTGACATCACTCAAGGCTACACGAGAGTAAGGTGGGGGTTTCTTTGCTTCACTACCACCACATATTGTTCAAACTGACTTGTTTTTCTAAAGACATCTCATCATTATCATTACAAATAGATGTTTTATTACCTGTAGATATTTTCACATTGGAGTTACACTTTACATGAAAAGAAAAGAAAGTAATAGGAATGATTTGGAGGGTTGAACTGGGCTGTATGTGACCCACAAACTCAAATAAGTTTGACACCCCTGCTCTACACTAAGAGGATCAATTTGGATAAAGAACAAAAGCCCAGAGGAAAATGCCTCCGTACAGGGTATATGTACCATGCACTGTATACACGGAAAGAGATAGGGGAAGAATAGACCAGGATGAAATTTATAAAGCAGCGTTCCACTGTGTATGATCTGCACTTCAAAGCTGAGTGACAGGTGAAAAGGGATACGCAGCCTTTCTCTCCAGTGTGGCCCTGGAGGCCTGGAGGTCCATATAGCAAGCCTCAGCCACTTCATAATCCTGACACATCATTGTTTCACAGAAACCTGCGGGGTGGCTCTCATGGCATTTTATGAGCAGTTGTTAACACAGCCGACACAGGGAACAAACGCTCCGGTTAATCCCGAGTAGCGGGCGGCGCCAGCATGCAGGCTAATTTATCATGGGGCTCTGACAGCCAGATTGCATTAGTGCTTACTCTCTAGTGTCTTGTCCAGGTCAGCGATGAAGTCCTCCAGCTCTTTAGTGTCGCCCAGTTTGGCTGCAATGGAGACACGCAGAAAGAATCACGATTTTGAAGCAGTTTAAATATAAGCTTCTTCAATCACTCATTACCACATATACAGTACAATACATAGCTTGTTTATGTCCATGAGTTTTCAAGGGCTTTTACTCACGTTTTGGTGACATTAGGGGAGGTGAGGTGGTGGTGATGGGGGAGAGCATGGTGGGCGAGTTCAGTCTCTCGTCGCTGAAGCTGAAGCTGTTTCTGTTGAGAGACTCGGCACCTGTCAGAAAGAGACAGAAGAGAAAATGCAGGCACATAAGATCAAGCGAGTACTCACTTTTCTCTACATCTGTGTCAGTGGAACAAGCTTCAGTGTGTAATCATCGCATTCTCCTCTAATGACACCCTTTGTCTCTGGGCTGTCGCGTGCATGCCTCACAAACACGTGCGGGTACAGCACAAAAACTAAAGTGTTAAAATGAATCTCTACGGAAGTCTTTGTTTTTCTAGCAGCAAAAATTTCTGGATGACTTTCAAAGCTAAAAAAGAAAAAGTCTCGATGACCATAAATCATGGATTAAAGCACCACTGAGGCTGTTAGTGACAGTAATATCAAAAGTTTTTCTGGGCAAAGAGGTCTCTAAAGGCAGCCAACTCTTCTCCTGCTCTTTAGTAAGATTTATCTTATTTGGGATACTGTTTGTGTTTCTTATGCACCACCCAAATCTCTACACAGAGTCTTACATAAATGATCTAATAGTCACCTTTATTTTGCCGCACAGTACTTCAAACCACCACTCTTGCTTCACAGCAAGGAAGGTTCTGGGTTTGAATCCACCATCTGTGTGGCTGCTCCGGCTTCCTCGCACAGCCCAAAGACTTGCAGTTAGTGGGATTAGATTAACTAGTGATTCTAAATTGTGTGAATGTGAGTGAGAATCTTTGCTTGCGGCAGACAAGTGACCTGTCGGGGTGTAGCTTGGATAGGGATAAATGTTTATCTGACAGCATGAGAGACTTTTTAAATCATTCTTTGTAGAAGTGCAAACCACACTGATAATAATGAATGTGTAGCTGTGAAGTGTGTGTGCTCAAACTAAGATTAGGCTACACTTAAAGATGCCGATGTGTATCTTGCACCATGTCTGAGATGTCAAGCACCCACTTGTTCCCGCCTCTCTGACCAATGCCTCTCCCACAACTCTGGATTGTGGGAAATTGCACATGGGGTAGAAGACAACACACGGGAAGTGCAAGTGGATCACATGCAAACACACACACACACTGATGAGCCCTTAATGTCTGCACTTGACTTGAACCTGAACCCCTCTCATTTCTCAGCTTCCTCTGCTGCTCTATATTCATGTCTGTCTGTCCTTCTTATTCACTCCTACATTCTTCATACCACTTTCTGTGGCTCTGTCGCCTCTCTCACCCACACTGACACTCCAGGGTGCAGCTCCAAGACTTTTTTGTCATCTATCTACGCCTTCAACAGTCAATACATCCATCAGACTTTGAGACAATAGATGACCCCTGTGGGAGACAGCTCGTTCGTCATTACTTCACTACCATGGAGAGGACAGGGTTCAAGCAGGAATCTGATCCACTGATCAAATCAGCAAGCTCATTAGTGCCATAGACATGTGTTCAAACACCTTCCCTGTGTTTGTATCACTGATGTTGCTCCCTGCGAGATCATTAGTGATAATGGCCCCTGTTATTGTGCAATTATCTAGTTTTAAACATCTGATTCTCTTTCTAGTATATATCATACATTCGACTGTTTGGCCATCAAACCTGTACACCCTCTTTCCTCCCTTAGACGGCCCAACCCACTGGCATGTGTTTGGAAAAGTATATTTGCGCATGGGGACATGAAGCATATTTTTCTCTGTGTGTCAGCATATCCCACTTGCCCGCCTGAAGTCGGCTCTACAGCTGGGGGAAGCTAGACTTTTAAGACACTGTATGGTAGAGTGATATGGTAACATATGACAGTAAACCCTTAGAGACGCAGCCACAAAATAGGGGCAGGTGTGCCAAAATATGCAGCTCAACGTGACGCCAACATCTCTGAAGCATGAGAAAGGGATTTTCTCTCACTGCTACTCTCTCTGCGTGCGAGCATACATGAAGGCGTATGCAACAGTTTGACGCTCGACTCGGGTGCCCTCTGGATGCGGCACTGTAAATGCAAACAATACCCTAATCAATTCAAAATAGTCTGTATGCTTATCTGTACCTCATACACCTGTGAGAATGTTAATGTTTAACTTTCAGTAAGTTTAGCAGTGTGGTGATCCCGATTCCAGTTATGTCGTGTTTGCACTTCTTGTGGATGTGGAATGTGGTCTCTAGCATTTCCTCCTGTTGAAAATAATGATTCCTGCTCAGTTTTCTTGTTTAGTTGATGGTCAAATGTTTGCTAGCGTTTATGTAACTGTGTGGTATTTGGGCCACTGTGACATTAATCAGCAATACTAAATTAAAATTAAATAACACTCTCTTATGTTATGTGTACTATATTACATTGATGTGACATATCCTCCTCAAGCCAAGTACACTCAAAATAAACAAGCTTTTTTTTTAAAGGTTTCCTTACTTAGAGAGTTTGCATGTTTTTTACATAAAGCCAACTTTACAGTGTACCTGATAAGACACTACACACCCAAGGCATACAGTGCGCAATAGGAGGAGTGGTACTGTAGAGATAACAAACCCTGTCTTCAGTCTGCAGAGAAGTACAACGTGTCATTATTTTGTGACACTTTGTAACTCTTGTCTGACTGTCTGGGGTCCAATTTAATTGCTCCATGTTAAGGATGACAACAAAGTCGCGCCACTGAACCTTTCCACTGGTTAGATAACCATGGTAATACCGAGGAGCAGATGAGCCGAGAGTAAATCACAATCCTTGCCCACTTACTTTCTGTGTCGCTGATGCCGCTGTCGCTGACGCTGGCGCTGCTCCTCCTCTTCATGGTCTTCAGGTGTTCGTCGTACCTGAAGTGTCGCTTCTCCACCGGCGATGTGAAGTCTTCGATCACCGCGTCGAACTCGCACAGCACATCGTTCAGATCCTCCTCAT
The DNA here is from genome assembly GCF_000239375.1 of Pundamilia nyererei. Classification (NCBI taxonomy): domain Eukaryota; kingdom Metazoa; phylum Chordata; class Actinopteri; order Cichliformes; family Cichlidae; genus Pundamilia; species Pundamilia nyererei. The sequence goes on from NW_005187561.1 coordinate 364,690, forward strand.
TGACGAACTTGGCTGCAAAGGGGGGGGGGATAATTCACAAAATTGAAATAAAATGTTACGCAAACTGTTGATGTTATGATTCAGGTCTGAAAATCATTCACGTAGCACATTTTTCTATTCTTATATAAACACAACTGCAATTCAGTTATCGTACTCATATATAAGATGATATTTATATACATATATATTTAAAACAAACGACATTACCTTGAGGCTTCAGCTTTGGGGACTTCATGATTCCACTAGTTCGCTTAGAAATGATCCAGAAACGTCGTGAAAACTTCTAAATAAATAAATGTGGCCCTCAGCGTAAAGTCCCACTTCGTCGTAGGGTGCTTCAGGTCTTTATCTAACCTCCAGGTCCAGGACTGGCGCTTTTTAACGAGCCCCGAGGAGTGGGGGCGGAGACGCAGGGAAGGGAGGGGAAGCGTATGTGTGTGCGCGATCTCTTACGCGCTCGCCATTACCAATAAAGCTTCCCCCGGTTAAAGTTACGGTCCCCTGACGTCTCCTTCTTAAAAGTATGTTTGTAAACAACTTCTGTGTCACTTGCCAGGCAGAAGTGTAATGCAGGGATATTTATAATCACGAGTCAGTGCTTTTCATATTTTATCACCGGGCAGATCATCACAGTAGGGTGAGTAAGTATACTTACTCACCCTACTGTGATGATCTATAGCCTCATCTTTGATGAATGACCAAGTTTCTATAATCAAACTGCGTTTCCTCTCTTTGGATTTAGAAGAAATGAAATGACAGTATGATCAGTGTGGGTCATCTTTAGATCAATGATTAACTCGGTACATCTCAGCCTTACTGTGAGTGATTGATTTTCATTCACACAGTGGGAAACTGCGTGTTTGCTGCTAGAGTTATTCACAAAGAGACAAAACACTGACAGATCCCATAAAAAATCAAGTTATTGAATAATTTCTCTAAAAAATGGGAATTTATTCTGGTTTTATAGATAGAACACTATTCAGGTTGTATAATCCTGCACTGTACTCAGATAGGAGTAGTGATGTATCGGTCGCGAACGAAACAGCTCTTAGAGCCGGGTCTTTGAGTGAACGATGCGAGCCGGCTCCTTATCGCGAGCCATGGTTTTTT
>NW_005187561.1:366092-407376 GCF_000239375.1 Pundamilia nyererei
TTTTCAGTTGCAGATGATAAAGGATTCAGAAAGTTTATTCATGCAGGTCCATATGACAGAGAATGTGCATGTTCTTTTTGTTTTCATATTTTAATTTATATTTAATTGTTGTGGTTTGCAGAGTTTTGTGTTGTTTCACTTTAAATTTGTTTAAAAGGAAAAAAGATGAAAATTTAAATAGTTAAAAGTTGAAATGTGAATAGTTGGTTTTTGTATTATATGATTTATTTATTACATTTTATGTGGAGTGAATAAATAAAAGTATATTTACGGTGGCTGCTAGAGACAAAGCACGTACAAACTCCAAAACACGTAAAAATTCCATAGCACGTACAAAAAACAACAGAAGTGCTCCAGGATGCTACGTGCAGTGTTGAGGTTTTTCTTATTTAGTGGCTACACAAGCCAGCAAGTACCAACGACCGGATTTGGTGTGTGGTAGTAACAGGTAAATGAACTTTTTTTTAAAAATTATTTGAATATATATGTGTGCTTGTGTTTTTCTGGGCAAAGAGGTCTCTAAAGGCAGCCAACTCTTCCCCTGCTCTTTAGTAAAATTTATCTTTGACATGTTCAAAACTTGTCCTTTTGTGCATAATTTTATATTATTGTTAATAATAAATAAATTAAAGCAACAAAACAGCCTGAAGAGCTGGTTCGGAGCTGAAAGAGCCGACTCTTTTTAGTGAGCCGAGCTGAAAAAGCCGGTTCTCTAAAAAGAGACGGAAATCCCATCACTAGATAGGACCTCCATAATCCAACGAGACAGCTCGTTTTGCACTGTATGATCTCCAGGATCTCCGGGGCTCTTATTTTGTCTAGGTCTGATTTTCAGCCATCATGAAACTGCAGTGACATCTGGTGGTGGAATCTCACAGTTGCGGCTGATCTTTGCTCAGCAATACAACAGTCCCAAAACAATATCGCACCTCAGTTCCCTGTATTTTGAACTGAACTGTAATCTACATCAGCAAGTACAATTTAAGGAGGGCGCTCTCAATATATCGCCTTTGCTTTCATTTCCAGAGTACCCAGAGGGAACCCACGCAAAGACGGGGAGAACATACATTATTATTTCCAAATCACACAGTTAAGCAGCTGCTCCCAGGCAGACTGCAGGTGTCCAATAAGGCTATCTGTGAGTTGATTTGCCTCCATAGATCAGTAGCAAAGTAATCCAAACATGCTGAGACGTTCACACCTCTGGTGCCCCGTTTAACACGATCAGCAAATGGATAAACACAACATGTGTGTGCAGCTGCACGTGTCTGTTGACTCTTGTGCTGCTAACAAAAGCTTGGCCCCAGCAGAGGTGTTAAAAGTGACCCCTTCAGGACACCATGAGAAGATATCAGCGTTCCCACACTCATGCTTGGGATACCAAGGCTCTCCATTTGTACAGCGTATTCAGTCATGCAAACCGTCCATCCATCACTGAACATGACACCGAATAAAAACAATGCATATTGTATTTATTAGAAATAAATTACATATTCGTTCTCTGCTTACATATTTACATGAATCAGTATTTGTTCCTGATAAAATACTGCATATAAACTTGAAAATACAACTAGTATTTCAAAAACACACAAATCCTACTTACTCATTACATTTTTACTACTTTTTACTACTTTGATTGCAACTTCCAAAAAATAAAAAAATCATAGTGACAAGTGACAATTCACTGAGTTACTCAAGCTACAAGACAAATCTGGCAAATAGTCTGAAACAAACATGTGTGAGTTTTTTCATGTTAGCTGTGATTTGGTATTTCTATGTTATGTTACCTTTTTAGCTTCATGTCCATTTATTTGCATATTCATGAGCATGCTTGAGCTGACCTGTATGATCTATTATCTATTATCACTCAAAGTCACATCCAAGCAGCTCAATTCTCATGGTGATGGAGGTCATCCAGCTTTTGGGGATGACTCGGATAAAGCGGGAGAAAATGGGAGGGTAGATGTAGTTCCTGGCGTGGCCGTTATTATTTGTATTTCCCACAAAAACCTGGATTTGATGTGAGCAGAGAGACAGGAATTGTTTACAATCACTTCTTTACTTCACTCAGTGAAAACACAAGTTTACTTGCTCAACATGTTGGACGGCTCACCCTGGCAGGCTCATCCTCACTATCCGTGTACTCTTTCCACTCTATCCCATTGTCACTGTACTGCAAAATGTAGGACATGACATACATCTCCTTCCCCAGAGACTTGGCTCCCTGGGTTATGACACCTGTGATCTTTTTAATCTGAGGCAGTTCTACCTGAAGCCACTGGTCCATGTTGTTATACTGAGAAGGAGAAGAAACAAGAGAGGCAATCAGGAAAAATCTGCATGCTAATGAACTGGCAAATTCTTAAGGGTTTTTAAGTGTTGTAGGTGTACTGGTTTTTACGCGATGCTCACATTAAATCTGAATGCACTTCTGTTTTATCTATCACGGCAATATTAGGACATTTACCATAGCCCGCCACGCGTTGACGGCACCTTGTCTGTTGAGGCGTGCGAGTGATGGTTTCCAGGGTCCATTGTACCAGCTAGTGGCTGTAGAGCTGGCTGTGATGTAAATGTCCCCTATAGCTTCACTTTCCATCCCAAGAGGCACTGAGCAGCCTGAGGCAGGAGATCAGAAATGTTTAGGACCTTTCACTTGATCATAACATACACTTTTAAAATTTTCACAGCATCCCTTACAGCCAGTTTAAAGTCTTATGCATTTAGTCTGGGGTTTACAATGCACAGTGTCCAAACCTTTTTTCTTTTTAAAATGGTTGTTACTGTACCGGCTTACCATCAAGCTCACAGCCAAAGTACTCCATGCGGACTGTTGCCATGTTGTACCATTCAATGGGGTGAAGCCTAATGAATCGTCCAATCACGGGAGGGAAGAAAATATTTGTCTTTGTCCCATAGGCTTCCTGGTTACCAGTGAATACCTGGTAAGAGAGGATAAGACACAAAGGGAGAGAATTAGATAGCTGCTCCCAAGCTTGTCCAGTTTGTAGGTCTTTGCATTAAAGAAAGGAAGTGATCAAACTTCCCCCCCACCTTTCTAAAGCCTTCACTGTCGCCTTTATAAAAGATCCACTTCCGGCGGTCGTTGCTGTAGGAGATCAAATATTTGACCACATACTGGTAAGAGAACATTTGCTTGGCTCCCTGAGTTGCCACCTGGCTGATCACAACTGGCCGCTGGAAGTCTACCTGTGTAGGGGAAAGTAGGTATTAAGGCACAGTGTCAAACATAAGGCCCGCTAAAGCCTCCAGTCCGTCCCACTGGATGTCTTCAGAAAAGAAATTTTGGACTTTTAATTGTATTTTCAGAAGTTTCACAGCTTTTCCTGCTGATAAAGATGTCCCCCATGGTCATCCCTACTTAAACAAAGTTATTCAGTTATAGATTTCTGTAATTTTACACATTTACTCTTTAAAATTTAAGACTTGTGATGACAGATTTCTTTCTGTTAAAATAGTTTGTATATGAGATATATAAGGAATTAAATGTGCAGTTAAACTTCTGTTAAATGGCAGAAAGGGCAGTTTTGCTGGTCTGCCCCACATAAGATCAAAGTGGATCAAAAAGGAGTTTTGATCCACGTATTGGCCTTTGACACTTCTACACACTGGACAGGTAAAATTTGTGCAAATATTTTGTGCGGTAAAAATATTTTTAAGACCCACATTTTCTTAATGCAGTTGTTCACACCAACTGAGTCATTTCGCCTGATGAAACTTGCAGCATTTATTTTTCAGATAAAGGTAGATTTTTAAATTTGTTTCCATATGAACAATAAATGTGACAAATCAAACCGCTGCATTTGGTGACAGGTGCGCTCATAGCGCACCGATATCAAATCTACAATGATAATAGTTAAATAATAGCAGAGGTGCCAAAAGTACACACTTTACTTAAGTAGAGGTATGGATAGCTGGGTTAAAAAATACTCCAGTAGAAGTACTGAAGCAACTTCTTTACTCAAGTAAAAGTGAAAATATACAGGCTGTGAAATGCACTCAAAGTAAGAAAACAAACTGTAGGTCTTTGATTCTACTAACCATTTTTGTCCAAAGATAACTGAGGCTTGTGCTATATTAATATAACAATAAAATAATGTTAGTACATGAGAATTTAATTTTAAATGGTAATTCTAATGAATATACTTAGCTTGAACATGTTATATAGGACACATGAAGTGAAAGAGAATTAAAAAAAACAAACACACTATTTTCTGTTGCCTACATTGTCGAGGGTGCTTCCACAGATAAACAATAAAATGAGCGCAGTCAAGGGTTACAGTCGGATTCAGTGGGATACATCAAGGAAACTCTAAGATCTGTGCAGAGTCTAAGCGTTGGGAAAAGAATCACAACTTACATTAATTTCTAACGTGAGCTCCAGTAGGTTTTCTTTGTGTACATGCTGTAATCAGCTGACCAGCTGCTCTTTGTGGATTCACACAACTGAACATGATGTAAGCAGTTTCACAAGCTATCTTGGCTGATGTCTATCCCCTACACTGACACTACACTTTTTATACTGTGTTTATAATAGACAGTATAAAGCTGGAATTCAGTTAATTAATATAAGCAGTGTTGGGGAGTAACGGAATACATGTGCCGCCGTTACGTATTTAGAATACAAAATATGAGTAACTGTATTCCGTTACAGTTACCGTTTAAAAAGGTGGTATTCAGAATACAGTTACTTTGTTGAAATAAATGGATTACACGGTACTTTCCTGTTTCATTTTGTCGCGGGTCAGGACTGTTTGGTTTTGTTTGACAGCTACGTTCTGTTGTTCCAGGCGGCAGCGTTACGGTTGCCATGGTTACAGGGCGACGCTCTCTCTCTCTCTCTTTCTGCGACTGTGTGTTTCCTGGGTGAGAGAGCGCCTTTTTGTTGTTGTTGTGCTAAGCTAACAGGCAGAATGCTACAAGCATAGCTCTAAAGAATGTAGCATCATGAGCAGTGTAGTCCGTGTTGCAGGGAGAATGGACTGCCATACACATTATGGGTCTGTGAGCGCGAGGAGGGAGAAAAAGGGGAGTGGAAAGGTACGAGCTGTCGTCGAGGAAAAACGGGAGCTGGAAGCATGTAAATATAATAATAACCACTGCAGCCAAGAAGAGTGCCTGACGAGCCCAGCTGTAAGTAAGCTATTAAGACTCGACTGTACACCGTGTTCGTGTTTTCCTCCGAAACAATAAGTTCCGTTGGAGCAGCCTTTCAACGCCTCTCTCTGTCTCTCGCAAGAAAGTTGACCCAGACAACAAAGTAAAGCTATTTTTCGGGTATGAACCGACAGGGACCCCGCCGTATTAGTCAGAGGTCCCTTTACTACAGTTCGGAGTCGCGGACCTTCAGTAATAGTAATAAATCACACAGCAATAGTACATTCACGTTGTTGTAAAAAGCATGATAATATATTAAGTAATCCAAAGTATTCAGAATACGTTACTGTCATTGAGTAACGTAACGGAATACGTTACAGAATACATTTTGGGGCATGTATTCTGTATTCTGTAATGGAATACATTTTAAAAGTAACCTTCCCAACACTGAATATAAGCATCATTGACTTAAATGCAAATTCGTCTCTGCTGCACTTGTAACCTAACACTGACCATGAGCAGCACAGCCACTGTGCACAAGACGCACACAGTGTTTTAATAAAGAATTCGCCACAGTACTAAAACTAACCTGTTTACCCAGTATTTTCATTTGAAGAACATAAAGTTTGAGTAGGTTTGTTTGTTTTGCAAGACATTTCACAATATGATAATACATAATTTACCAAAACACACCATATACAAATCAAATATGTGATTAGAATTATGACATTGAATACAAGCTTTAAAGTTGCAGTTTATCAAGCGTCACTGAGCAGTCTTTATCTTTAAATCTAACCTCTGTTTTTCTTACCCACTCCTGTTTGTGTTCCTACATCTTTCTCCATCTCTGAGTGAACTCATGTCACACAATTTTCTCTCCCTGTAAAATACAGCAGCTGGACCTTTAGCTAGCAGGAGCACTGTTGTGCCAAGGTAGTTATACTTGGCGTTGGGAGTGCACAACACCATTCCACTTTAACCCCAGATGATAAACGCTACAGATGACACAGCTGAACCTAATGTAACCTATCCCAAACCTAAGCTGTTTTGAAAATGGAAGTACAGCTAGTCATTTAAAGATCTAGGGAGTAAAAGTTGTCAGAAAAAGAAATTCTCAAGTACAGATACCTGAAAATTGTAGTTAAGTACAGTAACAAAGTATTTGTACTTCATTACTTCCAACCTCTGACTATTTTACCTAAGACATAATATCTCTGCCTCTTCAGATGTGGTCCCAACTTTGCCAACAAGAGCTCAAACTGCCCCACTCACATCCTGAAACATGTACAAGCAGTCGTAAAAAAGCTTCAATTCCTGGATTTCAAACCATGAAGTTCTCCCTGCTGCTGCCTTCTTGTGAGAAGTGGATGAACCCAGAATCTCTCTGTCTTCCCTTTCTGGTTTAGAAACATCAGGACCAGCTACTTTTTTCAGTCCAGTGTTGGAGGAAAATTATTTTTTGTGAGGACAAACGCTTTCAGTGTGTATATGTTAAACAACAAGTTTGCATCTGAAAAATGTGGAATTTCGTGTCTTTCTTTTGCATCGCATCTGGTATGTAACAACTGCATTTGCATGGTAAGCATGGGAGTGTAGGTTATCACATCTACACCACATTACCTGAATAAAGCTGTTGTTCTTGTCTGTGCTCCATGCATTGTATTTACCCTGATTGTTCAATCTGGCAAGATGGGGCTCCCAGTATCCTTAAAAGACAGAAAAAATGACAGACCTTTACCATGCAATAATTTCCCAGGTCCTCTGACAAGATACTGAACTGCCGATTGCCTCCAATGTATCCATCAGAGTGTGATTGGTCAAAGTGCAGAAAATAACGCGGGACAGGGGTGAATGCAGCTTGTGGTATAAGAAGTGCATTGAGTCCACAGTAAAAGTCCTTTTTATGAGAATTATAGAAACGTTGTTGGATATGGTGGTGGATTTGGAGACACAACTGGTGAAAAGAAAGATTTCTGTGATAGTTGGTGCTAGAGCATCTGTTCAAGACTGTTCCACCTGTAGATATAATGTAGAAGTTGGACTTCTAGCTTGGCTTTAGTTTTTATTATTATTTTTAAATGCCCTGGGCTTGTTTTATTGTAAATAAATCATGTTATTTGCTACTCTTGAGTTTTGTACTCCTTGGCTATCACTGCCCTTTTAATGGAAAAGGACCTCCCTCTTCCTTCTCCTTTTCCCGCATTACATAAAGGCAATGACCTTGATTACCCTTCTAGTTTTAATCCAGGTAACAACAACATCAGTAGATCAGTAGTGATTCGTGATGTACTGTGAGTTAAGTAGTACCGAAGTGTATTTGTTGCTAAAATAAATTATTGCAGACAAGAGGTAGTATAGCTACCTCTAGTTTTGATTGCTGTGATCTCTCCATCCTTCACACTGCCCGATTCTAGACCCAGTGGACGATAGCAGTCTTGGGGACACACGAGAAATATTTCAGTATTAAAATGTAAGACATATAAAACATGTCAAAATGGGTAGAAAATCATGTTGTAAATGCAGCAGAGTGATAGTTTTATATTTGCACCATTATCCAGAACCAAAAAGAGTGTCTGCATGCCCTTCTGTTGGCTAAGGCCAACTTCTGTCTCCAGCTGCCAGAGGCCAGGTTTGGATGGATACATCTCCAGGGTAGCAAAACCCCCTGCGAACACAGTTCATCACACGGATTCACTTGAAACTTTTCTCTCTGCTGCTACAGCTGACAATCCAAATCCTGCAGACTGTGAATTCTAATGTTTAAAATGTGGTGAAGAAGGTGTTACTCTAAGTTTACATATCATTCTCACCAGGCAGCAGTGGGTAGACAGCCTGTCTGTAGCTGGTGCTCTTCTTGTGTATAAATGTCTGCCCATGAAAGTGGACACTATGAAAATCATTGGGAGAACCCAAGTTGATGAGATGCCAGGTCACAAGCTGGTTGGTGTACATCCTCAGGCCCTTCAGGCTGTGTATAATTCCATTGATTGCTAAAAAAACCAAGACATTTTTATATAATTCTGTTTTTGTCTCTAATAGGTGCATGGTATAGAAGGCACTAAAAGTAATGCATTACAATGGAACTTTAGGTTCTCCTTGAGCGTGTGATCCATGATTCTCCTTCGCCTTTTTCTTTGCATTATCTCAGAGTTCTTCTCATAGTACCAGCTCCGTGACTCATCAAAAGTCATGAAAAGTAGTGTGAATTCTCTCCTATCTGTTAATTTCGTGTCCAAGGTTCCCTCTCGACACACCAGCAAAGGCCCAATCAAGCCTGAGTGGATATCCCTTTCCTAAGAGAAAGCGCACATGTGAGGTTCAATATTATTTTAAATAAATCATTACTTTGTTTTTGTTTTATTGAAGATATAACTTAAACCACAGAAAATTCTCTGCATCTTATAACAAGTATTAATTATTATACTCACAGGATTTACGCCTGAATAGTAGGCCCAGGTTCGGCAGACAGACTCTTCTGGTTTTGGCCCAACTGTATGCCCGACTTGCCACAAATAAGTAAAGGTGCTATTGGGTTTAACCTCATTGTCATATTGGAACCAGTAATGGGATTCATCCTCATAGGAGAGGCCTTCTGTCCGCTTGGTATAGGACACCCCATTGGGGTGTATTGAATATGGACGGTTGGCATTGTTCCTGAACACCACCTACGAGACAGTGACACACATTCTGCATTTTGGAAAGATGGAGTGTTAGGGTTGGGGTTATAAACTTTTTTTGGAAAACGCTCTTTTTGATTATCTTGCTGAGAGTTAGATTAGGAGCTCTGACCTTTAAACCAGGATAAAGGACACATAGTGAGTCTATTAGCTTAGTGAAGGTAATTGGTTAGATGGATCTTGGTTGCTTTAGACAGAATATATAAATATTGAGAAAGTAAAGGCAGCTGGCTTATGTCGGGTTAGTCTTACCATGATGCTTTGTCCAACCTCCGCTTTGATGACCGGCCCCAGGATGCCGAGATGCTCGTCTATCTCCCCACGGATGTCGGGTGTGGTGAAGCTACTATCCAAGTAACCTCGAAAGACTACCTTGGTGAACTTAGTTTCTTGGCTGAGTAGTTCATGCTTTTCTTGCCTCCTGTTTAAATAACAGGATGATGCTTTAGCTGACATGTTCTTGATTTCCTGTAAATCAGCATTCAGGTGTTATATTAGTCTTTTAAATTTTCACAACTCTGAGCTTACCTCTGTCCATACCCTGCATAATCCCATTCAACCTCCTCTGCAGCAATGAAATAAGTCTTGACATTGGGGCCTGACATTTTTAAGTAATATTTTGTGGTCTCGTCAAGGTCAAGGTTCTTGATATCATCAGCGACGCTGTAAGGGTCTTTGTACATCACGTACTCGTATTCATCCTGTTCTTCTAGCGCTAGGTGATCTGGTTCTCCCCCAGGAATATAAAGCTCATAGTCGCTGAAATCAGGCCGAGGCACACCAATAACAACGGGCATGTCAACGACGTGGTCCTCAGTCAAGACGGGCTTTGGTGAGTGAGGCCGTGACCCACGAGGAGTCATTCCTGGATTAAATCCACGAGGAGAGAATGGTAAACCACTCCGGGCCTGAGGCTTGTATTCCTTTCTTTTCCTTGTTTTCATGCCATGTCCCTTCTCTGGTCTCTGTCGACGGTTCACAACCCTGACTTTCTTTTTTGGAGGCAGTGTTGTTTGAGGGGTTTCCTTCCCAAAGTGTTTCTTCAACTGGTCTGGAAGTTCCTCAGGTATCATTTGGTAAGTTCCTTCGTAGGTCCAGTTGTGACCTTGTATTTTGACCAAACTGGTTTTAATAGCCTCTGTATTGTTTTCCTTAAGGAAGATGATCACTTCTTCACTGCTCTCTGAGAAACCTAGCTCTTCAGAACTGAGGGACTGGTTACCTGAAACTGTAGTCTGATTAGAAAGACTTTCCAAAGATGTGTTGGTCAACTTGTCAAAGAGACTTGAGATATTCTCCTCACGCCCCATACTGCTCATCACTGATAGAGCTGATCTGGATGCATCCCCTGTGACATTTTGCTCATTCTCAAGCAAAATCTGGGTTACATTTTTATAGCTGGAATTAGTTGGAGTAGTCACAACTTCAAGATTAATTTGAAGTCCATACTCTAGCTCTCCTGAGCTCAAAAAAGTGTTATTGTCACTGGTTTTATTTTCTGTCCTTTTAGTCAACTCCAAGATGGTTAAGTTGTTCCTTTTAATGTTGCTGCTGACTTCTTCAGCATCTACCTCTAGAACTGACAATGAATGGTTTGTTCTCTCTGCTGATGTGTTGCCATACTTTACTGCAGTGTTAGTCTCGTCTTCCCGTTTTGTATTTTCCAGCAGAGTGTCAGCTGATAAATTGCTATTTAGGCTACTGTTGAAATTGTTAATGCTTGGCCTTGACAGAGGCACAGAGTAAGAGAACACATCCCCTCTAGTGTATTTCTCCTCAGAGTCCTGTACAACCTCTTCAATAGAAGTGTGGTTATCAGTGGTCAGTGTTACATTTATTCTTTCCCTTTCTAAACTGTTACTTGAATTTCCTGATAGTGCTGCAGTGAGATTGGTTGGCTCTTGCAATGCTACGTTAGGTCTGGTAGTCTCTGATGACAAACTGCCATTTCTAGTTGTACTGGAATCCTTTTGTGACACACTGTGGCTATTCAAACCAGTTAGGTTCTCTGTTTGATACAGAGTGGAACTGTCTAAAACTGACTGTGTCAATGGTGTACTGCTGTTCAGTATATGTGTTGTATTCTCACTTGTGCTTTGTTTCTGCAAATTACCTATTGTAATATTCAGGACTTTCAAAATAAGAAACCACACTTCAGTTAATGCATCTGAGATTATAGTGGAGGTCTCGGGTTTACTCTTTATCTCTGTGAAATTAAGGGTGCTGTTCATATCTTTTTCAAGGACATCAACAACATCGTAATCCAGGAAAGAGAGGTCCAAGTTCTCCATATCTGAGTCAGCAGACTGGTTCTTGAGAGACCTGAGATTCAATTCTTCTGCAAACATTTGTGTGTAGATATCTGGCTCCAGTGATGGGTTTTTATCTGGATCCACCTTCTCTTTCTCTTCTTTTTCTTTGATTTCCTCCAAGCTAGGGGGCTTCCACACAGTAAACTCACTTTTTGGCAATGAATCTTCGTACTCATACTGGTAGTCACGGAAGCACTCAACATCCCGAAACTTAACACGCATTCCGTTAGTTGTCTCGTGGGAATTCAGGGAAGCAAGAAGCCAGACACCTGGTTTAAAAGAGACACAAAAAACATCAGTGATAAAACTATGGAGTGTGCATCTGTTTCGGATGGTGGCAGTGACTGGTTAATTACATGGACTATATAGGATGGATATGGGAAATGTTACGTTACACTTATGAAGTTTTGTGAAGTCATGAAACATTTCTGTTCTCACCATCAACCCACCAGCCTGGGGTGCCTCTAAACATGAAACCAAAGGACACTATCTTTGATAAATCGTGAGCATATCCTCACCTTTACAACTTTGTACAAAATGAACTTCTTGTATATTAACTATGATCTGTAATGTAACAATTAGGGCCATAAACTCATCAGAAAAGCATTTATTTAGGGCACAAAAAAAGAGCGCTGAGGGTTCTGTTTCCATAGACTTCTGTGCAACTGCACTGGTTTTAATTTTAACACCAGAGAGCTATTGCATCTATGAATCTACACTTAATATCATGCAGTTCAAGAAAGTGTTACTTTCAATGTCTTTCTGAAGGTAAAAAATATCCTGGCAAATAATTATCTGGATGTTAAGAATCTGACATAATATGAGCACTGTCAGTCCTTACTCACCAGTGTTGAGCATGTTCATAGTGATGGTCTCTCCAGTCATGGGGTAGAGGCTTAGGAAGTCCTCTGTTCTGTCATTCAGCTCAAATGTGTGGCCGTAGAAAGTAGCTGTCTGGATGTAGTCCTGTGCGCCAATGCTGGACACGTGCCATGTTGCAACCTCACCACTGCAGAAGCCCAAGGGTGGGTCGTCCTTAAAGATGTAACCGTTGACAGCTGTAAGGTAATTCATGACAGTTAGTTGACTGCAGCCAGGCAAATGCAAGGCCAATATGTTATATGAACCTTAATTAGCTCAAGGAAAAACTCACTGTGCTTGATATTGGATTTATAAAATTCTGGGTCTTCCCTGTTGACTTTAGATTGATTACAATATTGGCGAATGTTATCCTCTAGATACCAACTCTTGTTCTCATCAAAGACCGCAAACATCGCATGCTGCTCTTTGTCTGCTTTCAGCTGTAGACAAAAAGAAAGACATGTACTCCTCTTCACACCATCAGCTTCTATATCAACAGCAAATACATCTCAGTCTTATAGTTTTTGGGCTTGCAGGTATTTTGGTCATCATCAAATTATTCGACAAATTAAAACAACATTCATTAAAATCTTTTTCAATAGTTGTTAACTAAACATAAACTAAAAAATGATAACTAACTGAACAAGATTGTGTGCTCACAAACTAAGTTTAGTTTTACTCTTTGCCTGGTTCTGGCGGAGGTTTCTTCTTCCTCTGCACTGGCGCCAAAGTGCTTGCTCGGAGGACATCTGATTGTTGGGCCTTTCTCTGTAGGTTCTTACCTTACAATATAACTCGCCTTGAGACAACTGTTGTTGTGATTTGGTGCTATATGAATAAAACTGGACTGAATTCAACTTAAATAAGTGAACTTGGAAAACTATATGAAACCAAACTTAATTCAAAATACCACTTAAATATGAAGACTGAGGCCTTTCTGTGTGGAGTCTGGACGCAAACCAAATAACACTGAAAGCAGCATTTATTATTTCTTTTTTATTTTTGCTGCCCAGTGTCTAGCAGCTGTTTTTCTTACCTGCACATTCCTGACATTGAGGGACTGACTCTTGCAGATGAGCATTGGTCCGATCAGTCCAGAGGCGATGTCCCGTGGTGTGTTCACCGCACTGTGATAAAGTCGTGTCAGACATCTGGAATCTCCCTCCAAAGGCTCATCCTCTTCGACCACTTTCCACACATAGGTGTGTGTCTCACCTGGCTGGACACCATGAGAATGGTTTCCTGGAAACCATAATACAAAAACTCCATCAAATATATGTCAACTTTTAATATAAGCAAACTAAAGTGGGCTGTTCAGCCTTAAAACGTTTGCTTTAAATGGGATGAGAAATGAGTACCTCCTTTTGGGTAGTTGACTCCTTCTTGGGACTTCTCTATTGTCAGTCCATGCGGGTAGATACTGTAGGGTCTGGAGGCCATGTTCTTAAAAACAATCTGTAACAGCAGTAAGGGTACATGAGGACAAACAGTCTGTAATCACTGTGAAATAATTACACAATCCCTGCAGTCCACTTTAGTGAGACACACACAAGATACTTGTCTTAGCTCTGTGTTTATTGATTTGAAATACCACTGACTGTCTGGATAAAGTGCTGACTTTCAACTCAAAAGTACATCTATTTCCTGTCTGTGAGAGATAGGTTTTGAATTTTTGAACATAGTTAAATAATATCCTGTTTTAAATCATTTAGTGAAGACTGTTGATGCCTAAATAATTGTCATTTTATTGCCTGTCAGTGCACGTTGGTGACCCTCCAAACCAGGTTCCCTCAGCCAGAACTAAGAGCGAGACTGCTTTGAAAGTAAAGCATTTGCAGCATGGTGCTTTTAAGCTGTTTTTTCCTAAATATGTTTTGAGTTATGTGGCTCGTGTGATCATGTGGAGTGATATGAATAATAATTGAACTCATAATATACTAAGTGACTATAATTTGGCTTCAATACATGTTCTCTCACCGTGATGATGTCTCTGATTTGCGCTCTGATCACTGGGCCCAAAATACCCAGCTCATTTTTCCTCTGCTTGTTCTCTGATTTTTCAGTGAACGTCTCATCTTTGTACTGAGTGTACACTGCCTTCTTGTACTTCCCACCTATGCGTGTTGGTGACTGACTCAGGTACTGGCGCTTGAAGTCCCTACACAAAAAAATGAGAAATTTTCTATATCAGTTCATGTCGGCACATTTGCAGCTTTAATCTTTCATAAACAAAAAAAAATACCTAAAATGTTTTAAAATATAGTCTGCTTACTCATCAATATGGTCTTGCTTGGTAGGCGCATAGTCCCAGAAAATTTCCTCAGCAGCGATGTAGTATTTCCACTCCCTGCTTTGTCGTTGTTCTGCATAGCTCACCCACCGCTGTGGTTTTTCAAATCCTTTACAATTGATCACATCCACAAAAGCGTGCATGCTAGCTGCAATGATAGGAATGAATTTTTACTGTCAGTTTAACTACACAGGTGAATACTTTTCTACTCTGGTTAATGTAGAGAAACACTTACCTTCTATGTGCTTGACGGTGTGTGAGGAGAGCAGCCAGCGTCCTGTGTGGACAGCCACCATTCTGGCAGTGATGGAGGAACCAGTGATGAGCCCGACTGATGACACTTTATGCCCAGCATGCTCCAGTACTTGCCCGTTCATATGCACTGAGAATACCTCTGGCTCTGAGCTCATACCCACCAGATGTACACTCACAGGGGCATAGGTGCACATGCTGACATCTGGAAGGAAAAGAGGAAACTCTGAGTCTCTTTATGGTTTTTACATTAATTCTTACAGTCAATATTTTTCCTTTACACCGACATACACACCCTAGCATTTACCACTCAATTCCATCAGCAATGTCACTGTTCCTGAAAATACAGTTGTGGCCAAAAGTTCTGGCAATGGCACAAAGGTCTTTTGGTACACTTTGCAACTTGCAGCTTTTGAATGATTAAATCTTTGTGATTGTTCTTCAGTTTATCATAGAAACCTGTCAATAATAATTTCATTAAAAGCAAAAGCAGCATGAAATGAATGAAAAACTTTGTGCCTATGTCAAAACTTTTTGTACAACTCACTGTATAAACCCCAGCTGTCAGAGAAACGGAGTGAACTGTAGCTAAAGATTAACGAATCTCATGGAAATGTGAATCAGAGATGCCAGTGTAAATAATTGTTTAGTATACATCAGAGGAGAACAGAAAAAACAACTGTGAAATTCTGGGCTGCTTCTGGGGTCTGTATTTAACGTAACAATTTAGTCCATAGCTTTTGTTAATACTAATGTATATATATATATGAAATGTAAAATAGCTGTTTTAAAGTGTTTTGCTATTGAATACTTCATTATTGTATTGTATTATTGTAGAATCCATATATTAAAAAAGGCTAGCTTTTAGATCCCTTAATGACAAATAACTGAGTGTTATACAGACTTACCTGGCAGAGATCCGTTTGTATATCCATTGATAGTATATTTCACATGGTTGTCTGAGGTATAGCCAGTAGGCTCGTATTTGCTCCTGCTCTCATCAAAAACCCCGAAAAGAAATACATACTCGTGGTGGATGCCAGCCTGCTGCCCTGATTCATCTAGACTGCCTGCCCAGAGAGAAAGAAAAAAAGAGAGCGATCAAAATTCTAAAAGCAGTGTAAAAAACACAAAAAGCACCAACGCGTTTTCATAGTTACCTTGCTTGCAGATGAGCAAAGTGCCAATGAGGCCAGAGTTGTAGTCTTTGACCACATTTTGATGGGAGATGTAGGTGTAGGTAAGACAGGTGGGGTCATTTTTCTGAGGAGCAACATCTGACGTCACCTCCCAGTAGTAAACGTGCTCACTGTTTGGAAGTACTTTGTCGTCCTCTTTCTCTTTTTGTGACGTGTTGTCAAAGTAGTAGGCTCCTGTGAAGAAAGGAGATAACTACTCCGAATTACAGATAAATAATATCATGATGGCAAAATTAACAAAATGCCACTGGTGTGCAGCAACTACAACTAAAAAATAAACTAAAACTAGATGTGAAAAAACAACAACATTTTAGTTAACTAAAATAAAACAAAAACCAGCCTTTTGAAAAAGAAATTCAAAATAATTTAAATGATCTTGTAAACTTGGAAAACTAACTAAAATGAAATTAAAATATATAGAGAAAATCTCCTTAGTTGCACTGATGTCATGTTCACAAGACTTTCAAAAGTTTCTGTTTTGTTACTGTCATGGTCCTGGGTCAGTGAACCAGTGTTTTATATTTTGTGTTATTATCATGATTTACCACAGTTAGCGTTTTGGTTTCTGTTTTGTATTTCTAGCTCCTTAAGTTTTCTAGTATTTCTTGATTTCTAGTTCGTGGGTTTTGTTCTTGTGCCCCTCATGTTTAGTGTGGATTTTGTTCTGTCTTCATGTTTATTTTCTTGTTCCCCAGTCAGTCGTGTCTCATGCCGCTCCTGTCCCTGTGCTCCGTGTTCCCTCTGTTCAGTATCAAATCCATGCCTCTGTGCATCTCGTGTGTTTCCTGTTTTATTTTGATAGTCCCCGCCTTGTGTTCAGTGTTTGAGTTTTTACATCTGTGTTTCCACCTTTTCCCCAGTCCTCTCGTTTCCTACGTGTGTATTTTAGTTCTCAGTCTTCCCCTGCTTGTTATTGCGTTGTACTCTCACAATACTGTGTGTTTTCCTCCGTGTTCCTAGCCGTTCCCGAGTTTACTCTTCCTGGTTCGTTTTCTTGTGTTCTAGTTGAAGTTTGTAGTTTCCAGTTTCTAGTTTAGTTTTGTGTTTAATGTTAGTTTTTACACCCTAAATAAAGCTGCCTCCTTTAGTTCGCTCTTTCGTTGTCTGTGGTATGTGGAAGTCTGAGAAGATTTTGAGCTTTTTTTATAACCAGCTTTGAACAGTTTACAAAGATAATAGAGACTCTCCTGCATGGTTTTCTTTCATTTTTGTGTTTCCTGTGTACTCTGACTTTTGTATTAAGAGCAAATTAAGCAACACTTTGCCTCAATTTCCTAAGTTCACTTTAATTCCTGTAAGTCTCAGAGAGTGATTTCGTAAGGCTTAGCAGTTCTTCCTGTTGGACTTCAGAACTGTCTGCTTTGATAATCTGCCTGCCTGGTTAATATTTTAGAAGAAGTCAAACAGATTTGTTTGTTGTATTGGCTAATGTTGTGTAATTATTACAATAAGGGACATCACAAGCACTCACAGTAACATTATGAGGCAGAAAATGTTATGAAGTAGTGGTACTGTTGTTTTAAGGATAACAGCATCTTTTGCATTCATCTGTTAGCAGCTGGGTTAATACGCACTCACCCTCAGACTGTTTCCCATAAGCCACACCGTGTGGGCTGATGCTATACGGGCTGGTGGCCATGTTTCTGAAAGTTACAACAATCGTCTCCCCTTCTTCTGCCCTCAGCGTGGGACCAAGGAGACCTGCAGAGAAGTTTATTTATGTGGAATCATGTCGTTTCAAAGGCTTTAGTTCATCACAGGGACACACTCGGATAAACACAGACTGACTCATCACTCTTTCTCTTTAACTGTTGACTTGCACAGCAACTTGACCGTAAACATTTGCAATAAAATGAAAGTAACCTTCTTTTTTGTAAATACAGCTTTATATTTTTTTCTTGCTTTCTGGGAAAGGAATTATTCTGTGACTGTTATTTCACTATCCTGCAAATGAATATATGCTTTGGCACCACATAAGAGGTGGAAGGGAGAAAGTCCAACCTTGTAATTCAGTTCCTTCAGAGAAAAATTAGTAAAAGTGGTAGCTGCTTATCCATTAATATGCACTCGGAGTGATACATTAAATGAATAATAATAACCTAATGTGTCCTAAAGTAAAAAGAGTGCATTTGATAGCGACTGTCTGTGTTTTTTTCCCACTGCGTGACACCAGGGCACCTTAAAAGCTCCTCAACACTGGTTCATTAAGTCTCTAATATACATGCATGTACATGGTGACTGCTTTCTGGGAACGTTATTGGTAAATACACCCCTCTATCTCACAGGTTAGTTAATGTGCAGACAGCGCAAGTGTTACTTAAAAATTTAAACCAGACATACGGTGTGTTCATGTAAACCGCATGAAGCATGTACCTAACCACGATGGATGAGTCTTAGCCTGTCTAAAGCCTTTCTCATATTCCCGAAAGACCACTTTCTTATAGGTGGGTCCAGACCTAAGGAAGGGTGGAAAAACACAAAACATTACTCATTGTGCACACATAAGAAAATCCCCACAATACTTACAAAATGGTGCATAGAGTCTAAGATGTGAAATTTACTGATTTAACAAGGTGTGACTACTGATTTCATAATAAAACGGATTTTTAAAAATACAATAATAAAGTTACTAGATGCAAAAAAACAAAAGACAAAAAAGCATTCCAGTTACTCTTTATCAAAGTTTGAAGTGCTGTCCTACCCGTCTGTGTCGTTGCCAGAGTATTTCCAATCTATCTCCACAGCAGCAATGTAGTAATGTCTCTCCTTAGGCTGAGGCTGGTTTGCTTTGACCTGGTGGGCAGTCAGAAGAACCAGGACAGGTAGGAGCCAGCAAGCTCCAGTCCGGACACGAAGCCTCATACTTATGATCAGAGAGTGTGCTCTCTTCTACAACTCAAGAATGTGGGAGCTGACAGACAGTCTGCTGTGTGCTTTATCTGCCACTGACACACGTACACATACCCACACTTGCTAGTTCAAACATTATGTCCCAGGGCAATGAACTGCGCCTCTGCATATTTTTTTTTCCTTTTGCAACCGGAAACATATGTGCGTTGCTGTGAGTCATGCCCGAAGGGTGTTGATGGTGGGAATAAGTGTTGAAATTCTGATCATAAATTTCTCTGGCCTAAGAATGTTCCAGAAAACCACTCTTAAAAACATGCCATAATTTCTGGGAAGCATCACTGTAAGTGTAATAGGTGTGGCCACACGTCATTCTGGTTTACCCCAATTTCACGCAGTTGAAATACTGTTGAATGTAGCCTAAACTCATATCTGGACATTCACTTAGTGTTTACCAGTTTATTATTATTTTTAAGTAAGATGTGACTTAAAGTATCACATTTACATAAAACAAAGACAAAAAAATCTATCCTCATTCTACATCCACACGTACACGGGTATTTTTGAAAACGGAGATTTTCCGTTTTCATTTTAAAAAATAATCTCGTCCACACGTAAAGGTAGAAATGAAGGAAAACGCTGCTAGGAACATGGGAAAGCAACAGGTGGCGATATATTCCTAACCGTGCAGAAATGTTGGCCAATCAGAAGTCTAGAAGCCTCGGTGGGAAAAAGTAAACAAAGCTGGGGCATAGAAGCAGAACCGAGTCGTATGGGTGGAGGGACAGTAACTGTGTGTGTATATGTAAGCATTCAAACACTGCAGAGAGTACAATTAACAGTAACAGTATTGTAGAAATTCATTTTACCAAAACAATAACGTGGCGCACAGTGTGACGTCAAAAAAATGCGCACACCTTTGACGCTGCATTTTCTCAGTTTTTCTTGTCCACACCTAAACGCAAAAACGGAGTTTTCGAAAATTCCACCCTGGCAGGCGTTTTTAAAAATATCCGTTTTAAGTGACCGAAAACTAGGGATGGGTACCGGTGTCGTTCTGACATAAACGGTAGTAACCAGACCGAAAAGCAGCGCACATTTCGGTGCTTTATTTCGGTGCTTTTGTTTCCTGAGCTGTGATACACTTTAGATTCTAGCCAATCATTTTACGTTTCCGAGGATAGTAGGCGGGGCCAGGTACGTACGTTCTGTTAGAGCAGAGCTACAGATTAAAAATGTCCAAGGCGAAGCGGTCAAAAGTCTGGCTGTACTTCGCAGCAAAATATGCAAACTCAGCAGCCTGCAACAAGTGCTTTAAGCTGATACTGTGATACTGTCAAAGGAGGTAACACCTCAAATCCGATGAAACACCTGGCGACGCATAGCGTTTTTTTTAAAAGCCCAGAAATGCGCTGTATTTGATAGCTTGCTGCGAGACCTCACACCGAGCACATCTACTGCGGGTGGGTTGCCTGTTATGCAACATCCCCCAAAAACACGAAGAGGAGAGTCCTGGCCCCTAGCCCTGCCAGTGTAGCAGAAATGATGACGGATGATGATGGCAGCAGCCGTTCTTCTCTGCGTGAGTAGCTAATTTACGTTGAGTAGGCTAACCACGTTATTACATTAATGCATGTAAGGTGAACTAGCAAACATCATCATAGCTACATGCGGCTGTCCTCTTGTTTGATGGCAGATACTCCCTTCACCCTGGCTAAAAAGGCTAAAATGACCAAAGAAAAAGTGGAAAACAGTTAAACATGAGAGGTTTAGGACAAAGTTTGTGTTTTTTCCATTGCACTGCTTCCAGCCAAGAGTGATACCATATATGCCCCATAGCTGCAGAAAAGGCTAACATTGTTATATTTTTACAAAAAACAGCTGAACATGAGAGGTTTTTGGACCACTTTTGTGTTCTCCATTCTTTAAGCACCGGTTTGAGCACCGTTTGAGCACCGGCACCGTTTCAAAAGTACCGATTTGGCACCGGTATCGGATAAAACCTAAACGATACCCATCCCTACCGAAAACGCAGTTTGCGTGTGGAGGAAAGGTGCAAACCCATAGAAAAATCTGCGTTTTCAAAAATACCCGGGTACGTGTAGACGCAGCCTCATACGCTTTTATTCGTGTATCGTTTTTCTCTTGTCTCTTATTTCCCCTTGTCTCGATTGTGCTTTATTTTCTTGTCCCGTGAACACAGAGTTTCCACTTCACTGCCTTATTTCATACGGGTGCACATTACCGATGCACGCCATTTTTTCCAAGTACGGCCGTCTCTTGGCATCTGGGCGCACTCGGTCGTGATACAGCCCTTTGTCTTTTGCGCTGATTTTATCCTCCTAAGACCCGAACTCTTCCACGACATGCATTTTTAATTTCTCTTTGATATTTGGGCATATTGGGGCCCGATGAATGTAAAAACAAAGAATTACCAGATTTTCTTTTACCTTATTTTTGTTTTTAAGAAAAATGAGAGCCACAAATGAGGATATTCATTTAAAATTTTGATAGAACAGTAGCAGTATAATGTTCTCGTAAGTGGATATCAGGCCCATGTAGAGCATAATTGAGTATTTTTGTCTAAATAACCCAAATGTGATGTCCACATATGTGGACGGCAGGTCCTAGGAGGTTAAGCATGGTTCTGATAGTCCTGCTTCCAACACAATAGTGTGTTTGTTTTGATTTGTGGCCTTCTGTCATGGCGCCGCGATCCCACAATGCAATGCGGCGTGACGTCAACCCTAAAGCCCAAAACGGGATGACGTCGTAACCTGTGTTTTAACGCCTGCGCAGATCAACCAGGAAGCGGTAGTGTTGGCGAAATGCAATCCCTCGGTTATGTTTTGTACTAAAGAAGACTAACAGGCAGGTATTTATAACACTGCCCTGTTTTCTCATGTTATGGACAGTGGCCTCAAAAATAATTTCCGAATATTTAAAAGAACAAGCGTGTTTTATCGGCGTTTATTGGCATAAAGGTGACGATTTAAAGGCTAGTGATGCAAGGCCACCTCTGTGCTAATAGAGCTGTGTGTTGAATTTTGTGTGTTTGAACAGTCTAACTTACCGTCCTGCCAATTTTCGGGTGATTTTTATAAGTTTTATGAGTATTATTGGACATGGCAATGGAGTTTAAATTATCTCAAAAGCTGGAAGTTGATTTCTAAAAACTGTCGACTAATTTGCCGTTAGTTTGTTTTGTTAGTTCTTAAGTCAGTAAGTCTTTGTAAAAGTCAAATATAACTACGTATTTTAGCAAAGTGTCGGTGTTTAAATTCTGTGTATTTAGGTCTGTGTAGGTTCTCAGACGCCAAGATCATGGTAATGTAAGTCGCGTTTTTCCCCCAAACGCCTTATTGCAAGAGTACAAAACACGTATTTTCTCTTGTGAGTAGGTAAAGGAGAGGAAGCACTGTATCAAATAAGCTTAAATGAAAGCAAGAGTACTTTTAAAACATCATTCAGTAGTTATTATAGCTATCTAGTGTAATCATTATTATTATTATTATTATTATTTTTTGTTAAATTAGTGAACAGAAACCCCCCCAGCACCAATACTTATTGCTTAAGCAGGGAGTGTTTTTTTTGTCTTGGTGAAATTGTGGATATACAGTACTGTGCTAAAATATTGAAGCTTCCCTCATTTGTGGCTATTGGCGGCTTTTTTTTTTTTTTTTTAAAGAAAAACAAATTTTCAGTCCAGTCACTGTACCTGATTATTTTCAGAGGAACTTTTATTTATTTATTTTTGTTTGTTTGATAAGCCACTTAACACTGACCTGTGAATTATTCGAGAATAGGAGAGCCCAACTCAGTGTTGTGTCTGCACATAACAAACAACTGAGCAAAGAGGCAATATTAAAATATATTTCTAGCCACTTTATTACTTGCTGCCTCTCACAAAAACACAGAATTTGTGCCCATTTACTTATTTGAATATACAACAAATGCCCAGGATAATGCTGTTTGACAGGGACAAAATTGTATTTTTTGCACCAAAGAAGTGTTAGCTGAAAACTTGGCATATCTCAGCGTGGTGTGCAGCGTGTCTTTAAAAGCAAAAGGAAGGTAGACAAGTGGAGGACAAAAGAAGAAGTGGCAGGCTTAAAAACCTGCCCACAGCTGATTAACAGTATCTCAAAGTCACGTTCTTTAGAATCAGCGTGAAAAAATGCAGCAAAGACCTGACATAGGACCTGAGAGATGCATCTGGGCTTGCAGTTGATCCATATACTGCTTACTGAAGCCGCATCAGAAATGGTATCAGTGTGAGGGTGGCTGTCAAAAAATTACTCTTAAGGAAGGGAAATTGGAAGAAAATGTTATGGTATGCCAAATGACACAATAACCAGACTGAAAATCCCTGTGAGCCCTGTTGCAACAGTGCTTATTGAGTCATAGTTTGACAGAGAATAAAGAAAAACAGCCAACATCCACATAAAACTCTTGGATTACTTAAAGAATTGACCTGAAAGCTTGCCTGATACATAGATTTCTTGGAATATAAAGGTCATCTTACTGAATATTGAAGTTTTAAAAAATTCTTTGGCAGTATAATAATCATAATGTAAAGGGGAAGTCTGATAAACATGTGTGCGTGCATGGTTGTATGTATTCCAGCAGGTTTGGCTGGATCCATTTCCAGTCGCAGCCATGGCATGCTGCCCCTTGTGCCCCAGGCTGTGCTCCCGCTCATCAGCCTACACTCTTGCTCTCGGGCTAGGCTTTGTAACACTGGGGACCAGCCGCATCCTACTTCTGAAAATGTCTGCCAATGCCGGTGATTACCTGACAGTAAACACATGCACACAACTTTTTTTTTTTTCACAGCTGGATAAAAAGATTTAAAAAACAGTGTTAATTTTTTTTGCGTGCATTACAGTGATGTGTTGGCAGCTTGCTCAGCACGTGTCTTCACATTTTGTTCTTTTTGCAGAAAACAAGTATGACTTCCTCCCAGCATCTGTAAATCTGCTTGCCGAGGCTCTTAAACTGCTCTTCTGTCTGGTCATGTCAGTCAGGGTCATAGTCCGAGGTAAACTTTGATGCCTGCGTGTGTGTCCTAGTTGGGATCAGCTTATGTTCTGGTTTCATATCACATCTCGAAGTGTTTTCTCACCTGCGGTGTTTTGTCTGTTTAAATCAAACTCTAGTTCGTTTTCCCTCCTTGGTGTAGTTCGTTCGTGCAGGTGTGACTGCACTCAGGAGCGGATGAAAAGAACAGCACCGAGACCCTTTGGAGGAAGTGGTCTCAGTACAGTTCCAAATTGACTCCAGAGCGGTTTGTTTATGGTGTGAAGGTGTAGTTTGAGCTATAAAAAAACCCCCATCCCATAGCAATGTATGCTTTGTAATCTCAGCATCGAAAGGTACTATAGATGTGCAAAGGTCTGTACGAGCTAGCAGCTAACCATGAAATAAATGTAAATTCTCTGTGTTCAGCACCTTCTTCCTGCGTTTACTTTTGTTGCTCCCAGCCCGACACATCTGGCTGCTGAGCAAACTGAACATTGTCACATTGTTTGTAGTGACGCAGTTTGGTTTGTGTGGAGTTCACTTGATTTCTTCTCTGTGTGGAAACAAACCCAATCACAGGGAAAAGCTAAAAGTTTACAAACTCATCAAGAGAATCTTTCTGTCAGACTGGCCCAATTTCCTGTAGAGGACCATTATTAATGAATTATTAATTATGTGTTATTTATTATAAAGTCCTGTGTCTCCAGAATTTTGGGATTGTACCTATTAGTTTATCATACATAGGTGTGACTGACTGTTGAAATTACTTTTAGATTTCAATACACCTGCTAGCTTAGATCGTAGAAGGCACTAAAAATCTAAACTAATGAAGTATTTGGAGACAGGTTAGTGAATGATGGCCAGTCAAAATAAGGTCAACCCTTAAGGTCAGTGGCAACAGGAATGTTGAATTAACCATTACAAAATAGAAGGGATCAATAACCTGGGTATTAGTATTTATCATGTCTCGAATATGACAAAAACCACGACAAGTCTTACAACTAATATTTGTGTTCATAAGTTCATCTGACCTCATTCTGTGTTCCATGAGTGAAGGATGTTCGTTGACTCTTTCTTTCTGTTACTACAGAGGGCCGATCATGCAGAGATTTGGGTTGTGCCTCCAGCTCTTCCTTCCTCAGCTCCCTGAAGTGGGCCGTCCCTGCTTTCCTTTACTTTCTTGACAACCTCATCATCTTCTATGTTATGAGCTACCTGCAGCCCGTCAGTACAGATAAGATATTTAAGATGTTTGCTAAATGAGATCTGCTAGAGGGAAATGTGGTTGCCTGGACTGCAAATTTTTTTAACCCTTTGTTAACATCCAAATCTCATTTTCCAGTTTGTAGATTTGAGCTTTTCATATCAGACTGGCATTAACAAAATGTCCTGCACATTTGATGCTTTAAATGTGCTGAGCTGCTGCTGTTTTTTTTGTTCCCAGGCTATGGCAGTGTTGTTCTCCAACTTTGTCATCCTGACCACAGCTGTGCTCTTTAGAATAGTTTTGAAGTAAGTTTCACTTTTAACTCAACTGTTCTTCAGAAACATGTTGTGTGTGTTTGATTGTGGAATGAGAGGTGATATTTTAAGATTTTATTTGGTTGGTCTCTTGAGGAAAAAAGACATTTTTTTCATGTTTTCCAATTGTAAGCGGACCAAAGTGTGCATGTGAGTGAGAATGGTCTCCTATACCATTGAACACTGTTACTGAATGTGTTTTGCTTGTCCCAGTGCACTAAAGCACTCACAGGTAATTTGATCTTCAGGCTGTTATTTTTATTACTGTATATCATAAGCTAATAGATTAAGCGTCATTTGTTTCTTGTTTTTTACTTGGCCTTTTCCTACAGGAGGCGCCTGTCTTGGGTTCAGTGGGCAGCGTTGGTTATTCTCTTCCTGTCCATCGTTTCCTTGACAACAGGATCAGGAGGCAAGCAAAACTCAATAGCTGTTCCCAGTCTTCACTCAAACCCACTTTCTAGCCCCTCCAACTCTTGCCTACTCTACACCCAGCTTCTGGAGGAGATGAAGAACAGCAGGTAAAAGTGAAGCATGCAGGATTATTTAACCTTTACTTAACTAGGAAGTAGATCTTTGGAGATTTAAAATATTTTTGCAGCAGAACAATTTTCCAGAACAAGATGAGCAGCAGCACGAAATAGAACAATACACACCCAGTGAGCATATTTATACACATGAAATAAAGAATAAAGTGTAGAAACTTAAGTAAAATATTTCAAAACTATGAAAACATCATGGCAGGTCAAATGTAGTGAGGCTGCAAAACATTTATCACTGTATTCAAATAATTTCTAATCACCTTGAATTCATTTAGTGAGATCAGTCCCCTCAAATATAGTTGATTTTGCAGCTCATGCTGGGAAGCTGAATGTTGAACTGCCCACAGCTGTAGGGAGAGATGGAAAGATTATATGTATCAGTTCCAACTATTTTAGCAGGTCTTTTATGCAAAGGGAGAAGAAAAGGTTTGGTAATCTAATAAATGACACATATCTGTCATATTTGTAATATTAGATTTAAATGATGGTGTTTTTGACTGCTGCATCGAGAAAGTATTCTGTAAGTAAAATGGCGCAGAGAGCTTTGGGAAATTCTGAGCACTTCTTTTGCAACTTGATAACATTTTTGTATTATTTATTAATCTACAGTGAAATACTGTAATGTACACGTTACATTAAATACGCTTTTTCACATCTTTGTTCCTTTACACTGCCAGTATATCATGGGCATCAACCCTGCCCGGCCAGGCCTGGAGGGACAAAGTAGTATCGAAGCTTCAATCTCTGGGTGTGGGTCACATCCTGCTCATCCTCCAGTGCTTCATCTCTGCCATGGCCAACATATACAATGAGAAGATTCTCAAAGAAGGAGAGCAGCTCACTGAAAGCATCTTCATACAGAACAGTAAACTGTGAGAAGCTGCTTGTGAAGAAAATGGGAAAGCAGAGGACATGTGGATGACTTTGGTGCTAACATCAGTCGTTTTTACTGCGTGTTTTTTAGGTATGCCTTTGGTGTGGTGTTTAATGGTCTGACTCTTGGGCTCAACAGCGAGGCACGAGGTCTCACCATGCACTGTGGCCTCCTACATGGACATAACATTTATTCCCTGGGCTTGGTGCTGGTCACTGGTGAGTAATGGTGGATTAAGGACTCGCACTGTCATCACAAATTTGTATTTTTTCTTTCCCCATTGGTCAGATTTGTCAGTTTCTTCCAAAATGTCAGTGTTAAACAAAAGTGGACCAAAACAGCTTCAACATTTATTCTACTTTTGGACATCATGCAGTCATTGGGACCACAAAATTACATTTAACATTTTTAACTTTTGGTGTTTCTGCCTATCACAAGATTGATAACTTCAGTCAGCACTGTAGTGCATCATTCTCACATCAGAGGGACATTTGAATACTGTTTTATACAGCATATGACTGGAAGATGAATATCAAGCAGGCATAAGTGTGATGTTTATTGAACTGAGATCTCCTACTGTCATTTCTGTTGCTGGAGATGTCCACTCTAATTTAATTTAATTCGTTTGCTGCTTTGAATTATATGCAAACATGTCCATGTGGATTATAGAAGTTGCTTGAGGAAGAGAAAATATGTTCATCAAAAGAAGACAGTTGAGGTACTCGGGGCATCTAACCAGGATTCCTCCTGGACTCCTAGGTAGGTGAGGTGTTTTTGGCCATGTCCTACTGGGAGGAGGTCTCAGCGGGCTTGGGGAATACTGTGTCCTCCAGGATGAGCTGGAAGGGATGGCTGGGTTGAAGGAAGTCTGTCAAATTGATAAGCAGAGGAAGTGGTGCAGCACCTGGTTCTGTTTGTAGAAGCTCAGATGTAGGGGCAGCCAATCAGATGAAAGCTGGCGTAAATAGAGGAGGGGTCGGAGTGGGAGCTCCAAAAAACTGTAGCATGCAAAACCACTACTTTGTACAATTTCTGTCGTCTACAGACAAAATCATCTTAACTTGTGATCTTGTAAGCTGCTGGTACTTGAGTTGTTTTATGCCTCTGAACAGAACCTGGTGGGTATTTGGTCCTGCTTCTGGCATCAGTGCTAAGCTACAGTAATCCAGCTGCTGGATGTAATTTGTTATTAACTGGACTAGTTCATTTATCTATCTCTAGTATGCATTTGAAGAACTCATAATCTTCTGTGTTCTCCCTAGCTGCCCTGGGCTTATCCGTGGCCTTCATCTTAAAATTCAGAGACAACATGTTCCATGTGCTGACTGGCCAGATCACTACTGTTCTGGTCACAGGCCTCTCCCTCTTCCTCTTTGACTTCCACCCTTCGCTGGACTTCTTCTTCCAGGCACCCACAGTCCTGCTGGCCATCTTTATCTACAATGCCAGCTGGCACAAGGACCTGGAATATAGCCTGCAGCGAGAGAAACTACGGGTCATCAACGGGGAGGTGTTTGAGAGGTCAAGAGGGGTAGGAGACAAACCACATATCCTCAGTAGTCACGCACACAAGCCCACACACTCCTTTTCCTCACACAACTTCGCTCACCTAACCCCGATGTATATCCACTTCCTCTACTCCCGCCCACATACCAAGTGCTCTGCAGGAAACTTGGCTCTTGTTTCTCTGTAATGTCATTTCTTGAGTGCAGGAGGAAACCTGATTCCCAGCTATGAAAATAGCATTCAGGCTCATGCTGGAGCCTTACTTCATATAATTCCTTTAGTAGTCAAGTGTTTTTTGATGGAAGAAGCTATTTAACAATACAGTAGTCTGTGGGGATACTATCCTGGAATTCTTTTCACCCCCAGCGTCCTGTTCTGTATTGAAGAAACCCTGTAATTCATGTGAAATGCCAGGTTTCAGGTGTTTGTTTCTTTGCTAGAGCACTAACAAAAATACCCTCTCCATTGGCAGCCGTGGCTTTAAAATGCACGGTACTTCCCCGGTGTTTTTCGGGGAGCAAATACTGCCCTCCACTTTCTGAAGACAGAAAAAAGATGTGCACAGTGCCTCAATGTCTGCAGATTTGTCCACTGGATTTGACCACTTGTGCATTCATTCTGATGCCTTGTCTCTTTTTTGTGTTGCAGGACGGTGAGGAGCTCGAGCTCCTGACAAAGGCAAATGCAGACAGTGAATCTGATGAAGAGTCCTTGTAGTAATGATAGAGCTAGAAGTATCCAGAGGATACTCTGCATCTTTCCTGCTGCTGGTGTCGAACTGCACAATTGACTGGATGGAACATGGTCACAGATTGTCTGTGAAAGCATTTATTTGAACAGTGATGAGCAGGTAAACGGTGAAAGATACTGTTGCTAGATTATATGATAGACTCCTAGAATTAAAAACAAACAAGGTGTTTAATAACAGAATTAGCAAAATCTGTATATTTTGGAAACGTGCCTGTCTGTGGATGACTGCTGTCATTCATATGGGGGAAAGTACCAGCAACGCTGTTTGTTGGAAAATAAGTGATAAGTGATACTTTTGGATTCATTATGGATTTCTTTTATGCACAGTGTATTTCTTTACATGATTCCTGTTGTACATGCTGCTATCTGACTGCTTGCTGGTGCTGGACGTCTAAGGACCAGAAACTGCAGTTTCAAGATTGTTTTGATAATACATTTGTTTGAAATTGTAGTGATTTTGAATCTTTATCCACACTATGATGAATTCGGTTTGTATTGTACTGTGGAAGAGGCAGTCCAACGCAAATCCCCCCCCCTAAATTTCAGTCTTCATGAAACTCCACTCTTGTCCATCAGCCTTGTTTCCACTCCGTTCTGCAGTCATGAATGGATGTAGGAGCTCCTTTAACTGTCTGGACATTTGCAGCTCAAATAATTTCACATGGTGATGAATAGAACCACAAAGAGGACGCAGAGTTTTTATCAAGGTGGATAAAAGAAACTGTCTTTTATTTTGTGATCTCAATTCTGGAATCACAAAAGAAGAAACTCAACCAAAAGGAAAAAAGGAACAGAGGCAACTATTAAGTCCAAAGTAAAAGGGGAAAGAAAGAAAATACCACTCACATTACTACGACAGGCAAAAAAAAGTTGTTTTTCATTGTTGAAAAAAGGAAAGCAGAGCTGCAGCTTTTTATAGGACCCCAAATTTCCCCCAAAATAATAGGAGGCTTGCTAAAATTTAGTACACCCGACATTAGGTGGAAACAAAAAATATAAATGAATGTTTTATACATCTGGCACCTGGACTATTATTTTCATTGGACTATTGGTGTTTATTTTCTGAGCCAGAATAAGTGGTATTGATATAATTGCCACTAATGCCTGACTTTCTGTCAGCACCACAAACTCCCTGCTTCTCTTACTTGGGGCTTGAATATTTTCTTGTTAAACTGTAAAATAACATTGTCTAAAGATTGTTGTTTGTGCCATTAAAATCCTCACGTGTGAATGCATTTTCTTGTAAAATAAATGGCGAGTTGTTTTACTTCTGTGCAAGTAATGCAATTTAATACAATCGCTGATGTCTTGTCATAAATTTATGTGCATTTATTTAAAT
Organism: Pundamilia nyererei; assembly: GCF_000239375.1. NCBI lineage: Eukaryota > Metazoa > Chordata > Actinopteri > Cichliformes > Cichlidae > Pundamilia > Pundamilia nyererei. The sequence goes on from NW_005187561.1 coordinate 396,203, forward strand.
ACTGAGGTTTTCTGGAGGAAGACTTAAAGGGTACTAGCTGCTCTAACTCCATGTTTTTATTCTATTACTTTGCACATACTTGATAGCTGTTTTAGCTCAATATCAGTTCCTCTTAGATATTTTACCCACCTGCTGAATAACAGTGTTCCACACCCACTAACATTATACAGATCCAAGAGAAAAGAGACTGTAACGCAGTCTGATGTCTAAGCTTTAAATGAACAAGACTTACTTGTACATACACTTTGGCCATGTTTAATACAAACTCTGTCTCTTGCTCTATGGCAGCTGAGAGATGCTCCAGCCTCCCCATGCCCTTAATTGGATAAGTGGAAGAAAATGGGTAGGTGGATTCCAGCCCTTCTTACTCACAAAGTGTGTTTGCAAATGTGATTGTATTGAGGGGACAGTTAGTTGAGAAGGTCTGAAACTACTGTAGATATTTCAAGTACGGCAGGTTGTTTCAGTCATTACATGACCACTAAAATATACTTGGAAATATCTTTCCAGTTTTGCCACTAGGGGGAGGTGTTGCTCAAAAGATTATTGCAGTGCATTGGCACTGAAAGAGACAAATAATTTAAAGGACCTGGTAGTAAACAAAAGTTTATTTTCATATAGCCATATAGAAACAGAGTATAAATAGAAACAATGTATAGCAACAGAAACTTTACAAAAGAGAAATAATGTGATACTTTTAATAATATTATTGGTAACTGCACTTCAAATGCAACAGATGTCCAATAAATATGTTCTATTATCTACAAAATCAACGTGTGTGCTGAAACTATGTAAGTCTGACCTAAAAAAGCCAGCTAGAGATGACAGACGATGCAATAATGTTTTAAGTTGAAACAAACAAACAAAAAACACGGCAAAAACTAAAGTACGCAATCCATCTTTGAACCTTCAGGTTCATCCATAAATTTACTGACTAACCAGATCTGACGCTGCTAAGTATAAAGCAGCGTACTATGCTATATAGGGAATGTTAAAGAACTGGATATGTGAAAGCATTTTTCTTCCCTTCACTAAGTGCTACAAAATACTCGTCTGTGCCAACTGCCCGGTGGGAGATGGGAAAGACACAAAAAGGTTTTGGGCCAAAGGAAGGTAGCACCAAGGACCAGCTGCAGGCCAGTGTGCATCATTGGAAAGCACACACCTGTTAGTAACCATACCCCTGGTGATAGCCATCCTGATAACTGTGTTCGTATCCATGTTGATGGTAACCATAGCCACCATATTCATCTTCAGGGCAGCGCATGCCAAGTGACTGCTGGATGGCCATCTCCTGTCTGCGGAGCTGCATAGAGTCTACCAGGTCATAGATAATGGCCATGGACCACATGGGTGAGGGGTACCAGGACTTGACATTGCCATCCTTCCCCACCAGCAGCATGGAGAAGTATTCTGGGCTGATTTGGAAGTAGTTTCTCATGTCCTTCACGAGGGTAGCTGAGAGCCCTTCACGCTCCACGGTAGCACTCCCTGGATGGACCAGAGGATCAGGTTAGGAACAACGTATTAAAGAGTGAATTTCACAATAGATGTAGCACATCGACATTTTCCTCTTCCTCTAAACTTATCACACAGAACTCAGATACCAAAAAAGTAGAGACCTTAGCTTTCAGAAAATATATCTGTTCACTATTTTGTATTAAATATTCTTACCATTGATAGGATAGAGCTCCAAGACTCCGCCCATATCTGCCGACTCTGTGCCAACCAGCTTCAGAATGGCGATGTGCCTCAGGCCTGTGTAACCATGACAACCATTTTTTGAAAAGACATCAGAATGAGGCAAACAATTTTTAGACAACAGCATGACTTCAAATGAGAACAGCAGTATGCTGACCAACTGTTCCTTATCAGTCTGCTTATTTAGGCTGATTGTTACTTATTTGTTATTGGAACTGTCCTAAGCACTGGTCTCTAGGTAAAGGGAGGAGAATGTGATGGTGGTCCAGAAAGCCCTGCCAAAAAAGCTGTTTCCTCTGAAGCGAGAAAGCCCACGTTAAACACAGGAGAACGCTGGCTTCACTTGGTGAGCGCCAAGTTCTGAATACCAGGATCAAACCTCTCAGGCCTTCAGCCCAGTCAGCAGGACAGGCCTTTGTGTGGGATGAGGGAGCGAGGGGGCAGCCCTGGGTGCTAAACCAGCCAAGAGCAACACATGAAGGGAAAAAAGTCCCAGTAGAACCTAAACTGGATCTAGTGATAAAGCAAAAAAAGCTGATTTTTTCAATCATCTGACTTGACTTAAATAAAACCAGTGTACACTCAAACAGATAAATGGTAGCACTTTCTAGGAAGTTATATTTCATGAGAGCTTTATAAGCTAGGACAAATGATAAATAATCTGTTAATGCTTCACAGATCAACAGTAAGCTAAAAATATTTTTTATCATTGCAAGGTTGTAAAAATTTGCTTTGGCTTAAATATAAACCCCTATTTAATGCCCCTGTGTACACACAGTGTATGTGTGTTTGAAGGTGAAACAGGCATGAAACATTCAAAAAGAGAGGGCAGTGAAAGATTACTTGTCATCTTGTTCACTAGCCCTTAAGGTCAGAAACTGATATAATGTAATTGTAGATTTAATGGCTGATTGTTACAAATAAAACATCTGACTCAAGGTCAAGCTCATACATGTGAAAGACCATTTAGTGTTTTTTTACAGCCTATGTTAACCTGTATGAATATGCAGAAGCAACAAAAGTCTGAAGGGAGCCAGGAAGAAATGTCCAAAATCTTCAGCTTGTGCAAACAAAACAAGAGCGTGAGGTTCATCTTGGGCAGAAAGTCCTGCTGACAGCAGTTATTTGGTTTCACAGAGAAGGAAAGTTCACCGTGGGCTATTTAAAGTTTACACGTGTCTTCCACAAACCTGTCAAACGTATCAGGTTGTTGAGATTTGCAAAGTTGAGACAAATGCCTCTTTTTGAGATGTGCCGTAATAACTTTCAAGTTGCTGTGGAAAAATTGACTAACTGGCCGGCTGAAAAGTCTCCTGCCAGGGGAGGAAAAGAAAAACAGTTCAGTTTTTTGCCAGTTCCGTCATCTGGGATCCTTCTCCACATCCACTGGTGAACATGCATTAACACACACATAGTGCTCATGTGCATAAACACAGGCTGATAATGTCTGGAAAGTTGCAGTAAACAAAAAAACATAACTTGTTCATTTGATTTCATTGCTTCTTCATTTGATTAACATATTCATGAATATTCTGACTAACATTTTGGCAAGCAGGGACATGACACAGGCCCGTGTGAAGAGAAGGTCACCTTGGAATAAACATGTCATCAGAGGGAAGTTTCATAAAGAGTTCTGCTCTTTTAGGTATTTCTTCCCAGGAAATGAATCTTTGTACTTTCGGACTTGCAGGAACAGAAGATTGTTATGGGCGGCTGTGCATCTTCCACTAATAGGAAGGTCAGTTGTTCAATCTCTTACAACATTTCTTATAGGGTACAGAGTACAGTGAACAGGCACATCGTGACCGTTTACGATAAATTAGACTAAGGAGTGTTAATCACACTAACAATTGGTTCATTGAGCCTGCAACTGTGTTTCTTATAGATTTGTTTTTTGGTTGCAGCAGGCAGCAGATTTTGGAGAAAAAAACCTACACCACCTAAACAGCACCAAGCAGCAGAGAGACTCAATTAGAGCTTGGGTGGCGAGCATATTTGAGCTTTTAGCAACTGAAGTGACCTCTGAAAAGTGAAACTGGTTGACTTCTGGTGACTCACCCAGATTGCAAGCTTGGCTGTTGAGGGCGTAGAGCTGCTGCTGATAGGCCCACTCCTCGTCGTTGGGAGCGGAGATAATGAACAGGCGACGTCTCCATCGGAACCTGCAATCACAGAAAATTTGAGTCCGGATTTAAGTGGCACTTTGGTCCCGCAGTGAGAGCTCTGTACCAAGACAAGGAGTTTGTGCTTGTGTGCTACATATTCCCCTTATTACTGCCAGAGGGTGACAACCCGGAATTATGGTCAAAAACCTGCCAGATCTCTACACTGTGTTCGGGGGGATTCAGGTCTCTATGGCAACAAAAGACAGCCTGTCTTTAGACATCTCCAGGAGAAAATGTGACTGAAATGATTCAGCCTTGAGGAATGGCAGGGTTTTTGTTACTTTTGATTTTCATGGAACACACACACATGCATGCTGCTGCAGTCTGCCAAGTGCTGCTCAGAATTATTTAATTGTGGTCCAGCTGACTGCAACAGATATTTGACTGATGTGGACACAGCATGATGGGACCACCCAGTAATTCCAGCTACACAGACTATATTGATCCTTGGGGGAACAACCTATATATGGCATCAATCTCAATAAAATGTTGTAATAGAAACTGTACTGAATACCTCAATTTGTCATGGAAATCTTGCACCCATGGAATGGTTTGTGCATGTTATTTTTAAGCTACAAGTTAATGCTACATCAGCATCCAGTGTTAATTTCACAGACCAATTATTTTTGTCATAATTTTTGTCAGTTACCTTTGTTTTCATGATGAAAGGGAGACAATAACTAACTAAAAACTAGTGCACGAGACAAAAAGGTGCGATGGAATATATTGATACTTTGGTCTAAAAAAAATAAAAAATGTGAGATCCAATCAGAAATATTTAAGCTGTGTACAAAGGCGGGACGAGTTTGGAAGTGACCCAATCAGAGGTAATTGCCCTGTGCATAAAATGTGACAAAATATCGAAACCTGGGAGGAAGAGGAGAGTGAGCATATGCACACATTTCACATTTGATATCAAGGAAAATAAGATGGAAACAAACCTTTACACTTTCAATGATATTTAACAGACTAAAAATAGAAATAGACTGAAACTACAATATTTCAGATGCCTAAATTATGACTAAAACTAAATATTCAAAAGACTATGACTAAAATAATCAAAATTAAAAATGTAAAACAATCACAGCAGTATTCCTGTACACAAATCCATTCTTGTGTGATCCCCGAACAGTTTATGATTGCAGCTTATTAACCAAGCTTGCTAGTGTTAGCTAATAACTTTCTCAACCTCAACCTGAATTGTGTCTCCAAAAACACCACACCATAATGCTAAAATGCAAGGTTTTAAAAGCAAGTGAATCAGTGAATCAGTGGGTCTACAGGCTTTATTTACTAATCTCACTCATGGGCGAATATCAGCAAATCCCTGCTGATAGTTCTTAAGATGTCTTTGTCAGAAAAAAAGGTTTTAATGTTTGTACATCCACAGTGTTTTGGTCATGCCCTATATTTCCATAGAAATCCTCACCTGGAGAGAAAGTTTTCCAAAGATCTGGGCTTGTCTTCCTTCTTACAGACCACTCCATCTCTCTTCTGCTGCTCCATCTCTCGCATTCGGGAGGAGAAGGTGTCGATGTAGTTAAATACAGCCTTCATGGCAATGGGAACCTCAAAGGATTGCTGACAAACAAGATTGACAAGAACCAGTCATACTCTCCCAAAGGTCGAGTCCGAGGTGAAACCACAGAATAAATAAATCAAAATCCCTGTCGACAAAAAATAAAACAATAAGTAACACTACAGTACAGCGGGCATTAAAATAGAAATCCACTGCATGAAAATGGTGAAACTCCTTCCAGTAATGTGATTATATGAAGTTATGCATGTTAGTAAATGTGGTGTGGGCTTTACCACATCCCAGCAAATCTTTGTAACAACTTCTGGGAAGCAGCAAAACCAAGTATCTCATTTCATCCTAACTGGTCATAACACCAACATCTGAAACGCGCACAAAAATGTAACACACTTGCACATCTTCCTCAGGACATGCTGAAGTTGCCATTCTGATTCTTTCACACCTTTCCTTGCACTGCGCTCTCTGTCCTTTTTCTGTCTAATACACACACCCACATCCGTGTACATTCACAGACTCCTCTGTCTCTGCTGCTGACAGCAGAGGATGTGAACACTGGCCTCTTTGATGAATCTGTCCGAAAAACAGGCTGGTGATTTATCCTGGCACATGCACACACACTCTTATACACAGATGTTGAGCAAATGTCATGTTGTGTAAATTTAAACAGTGTTTTAGTAAAAGCACCATGTTGGCAGTATTAGGGCAGAGAAAAAGAGAAAGATTTAATGGAAGTGTAAGCAGATAAGTTGTGAATCAGTGAACACTGGAAGAGGACCAACCGACCAACAGCAGGCTGTTTAAAAGTATTAGTCAAGACTATGTGAAAGGGCAAGTAAAAAAGTACGATTAAAATCCTCCCTGCCAAAATACCATAGTATATTTAGAGGTCTTTCACAATTCAGTGACTGAATCCCTTAAGGCTATGTTCCAGGAAGGCAGGACTTTTGACACAGCTGATCATGCAGTCTTGGTGAATATGCTACATGGCAACAGTCTTGTCCAATAACACTGTAACTTAGTTTTGAAATAACCATGACGTGTCTGCTTTCCTGGGTCTTCTTCTGTGTTTTTTCCTGTTTCCAAAGAAATGCCTTTGGATGTGTGTGTGCATCCAAAGGCACTTTGCATTGGTTACATTGTTGCTCTGCTTGGTTCCTTCTTATTGTTTGTATGTACATGTGTAACAGCCATACCCAGCACTGCCTTCACTTTCACAATATTTTACAAATATTTATTTCCCAGAGTCAGAACAGACATTAAAAAGAAGCATTTACCGATGCTGGCTATGTTACGTGGCCTAATCTACAGGGGGATATCTTTTATGAGTGTTTTCCATTTCCCTGCATTGCTTCTCTTCTCTTCGTGTCATGTCAGCTATTTACAGTGCAGCTGACTGAGAAGAGCTTACACTGCAAATGCTTGTTAAAGGCTCTTTGAGACTGATGGTGGCGCTTGAACCTAAAGGTTAGTGTGAGCCTGCTATTATAGTTACTCACAATGACAACACATCACTATCATGCTAACCGTCTTGTTAGCATGTACTAATTAGTCCTAAACATAACACGGAGCTGAGGCTGTTTGGAATGTCACAGGGTTTTGACATCATATGTTTAGACTGTTTAGCTTACACGTATGTACCTCACTGCATGTTTATTGGGCACCGATGCATTACAAATATATATTTACTCATTTATTTTGTTTAATACCTTGTTTTGTGTTTTCTTAACACTTTACTAAAACAAGACCATTTAATTTTGCTATCTCACCATAGCACTTGCAACAGTTAAAACAAAGTTAATTTGGAGTAGAAACCAAGTGTAGACATATCAAGTGAACACTAGATATATCTGTATGCCCATCCACATTATCTTTGCCTATATTGACAGCTGTTTATCTCTCTGCTTCAAGCTTTACAGGTACATTAATGACAGTTCTCATATTTAGGCTAAAGATTATTCTCTCTCATTATTATTTCCTCTAGATTAGGGTTGTAGTGGAGATATCAAGGATAGGCACGGTTGTGGCACTGATTCAGTCTTTGAGCACTACGGTCACCCTGGTGTGTCAGCCAGAACACCACATAAGGGCAAATTGTCGCAGAGTAGGGAAGAAGGAGCTTGAGGTTCGGTCTGAGGCACTTTATTGTCACTACTCAATTTCTGGGGCTGTAAAACAGTTGCATGTGTATGTGTGTGGTTTTACATAACATCCCGCAGGAATCAGTGCACCCCACCGGACCAACACTGCTCATCGGACCTTAAACTGCCCACCTTACTAACCGGATGATGTCACCATACGGTGGGCTGGCCCAAACTGACAGAAGATTGAATATTAAATGAACAGTAGATAAACTTATATAAACTTACAAACACCAATAGAATTATCCTATGAACTTTGGGGCCTTTTATACAAGGGTCAGCCAACTCCAGGCCTCAGGGGCTGGTGTCCTGCAGGTTTTAGATCTCACCCTGGGTCAACACACCTGAATCAAACGATTGGTTCATTACCAGGCCTCTGGAGAACTGCAAGACATGCTGAGGAAGTTATTTAGCCATTTAAATCAGCTGTGCAAGGACAAGGGTACACACATGTATATTTATATGGCTCTTTGAGAGGCTATTGATTGACAGCAATGCATTCCCAAGTCCCTCCAACAGGACTTGAAATTGGTGTGAAATAGAAGAGCTGCCCAAAAACATGTAACTTTTAAGAATTTCATCACAGCGTGAAACTACAGTTCTCAAAAAAGCTCACCACACCACCTTCTTCCTCGACACCGTCACATTCAGTGAGTATATGTTTATAACTCTCTTCTTTTCAAAACAAAAAATATGAGTGTGTGTGAATCTCCAATCATCTCCTGGATGATTGAGAATGCATCAAGACGTGAGTGTGTGTGGTTCATTTAGGGGACATCTTTATATTTTAGAGTGAAAAAACTGCTTGACTTACATGCTTTCCAAATTCACACCGCATTAATTTAAGTATTCAACAAGCTAATTGATCTACACAGCACGGCCATTCTGTTATGGGGCTGCCCATCACATTCTAGCTACTTTTGGCTGCCCCTTTATTATCAATATAACATGCCTTGATGAGACTGTGGTCTGGCACTATTTACCTAAATCTGAATTAAATTATTCACAAGTCACTACAAAAGGTATACTTGTGTTTAATTTGGCGTATTTGATGCTCTTCCCAACACAGCTGTCAAGGGATTTTTTTTCTCCTCCTCCTGGTACTTAAATAGGGATCTTTCACTGTTAGGCAAATGTGCAAACCACTACACTATAGAGCCACAGCCTTCACATAATCCTCCTATACTGCTTAGAAAGAGTAAGTCTCTACCTTGACTCTCATGTCAGTGTCTGTGAGGACCATGTAGAACTCCTCGTAGGTCATGCCAAACTCTTTCCTCAGCTCTGTGATCAGATCCTGGTTCACCAGGTCTTCCTGACGAAGGCCCTTCATAGGCTTGTCATTCTCTGGAGAAATAAAGGCACATTAGACAGATTCAACATCTACTTTCCTACTTTAAAGGGGGTACTAATTTCCCCTTTAAAGAAAACCAATTAACTGTTAAAATCAAAGGAACATAACATTTATTATATTTGGAATCTTAGTGAAATGGTCCAAAAGTCAAATGTAAATCTAATATATTGCCTGGAATATCAGATTGGAAAAATTGGGGAAAGAAGGAAAACTGCACACTATTGGTTAATCTGTCTTCTGTCATGTCTCCCTCCCCTCACTGCCAGTCGGTTGTGGCAGATGGCTGCCTCTCACTGAACCTGAGGTTTCTTCCTGTTCAAAAGGAGTTTTTTTTCTCCCTTCTTCTCACTGTCACCAAGTGATTGCTCATCTGCATCTTCTGAATGTTGTTTTTTTCCCTGACAATTATTCAAATGGTTATGGCTTCTAAAGGCTAGAAAAGTACAGAGCAGATACAAAAACAGCTTAAGACATGTTACAGTCGTATTTCTTAACGTAAAACGAAGAGCAATTGTTTCCCAGTTAACATGCTTACTCCTCTTGTAGTTTAGTCATCTATGCTGATTTCAAAAAAACTGCTCCTTTAACAAATTTGTCTGAGAAGTTTAAGAATTAGACTCTTGAGTGAAGAGCAGAACTGAAGCATGCAGAATGAATCGGGGACAAACTGGACAAACAGCAGCTGAGATCTAAAAGGGTTGGATGTCTCAGAAGTCTAATGGAGCTGGTGTTTATGCAGACCAAAGCCTTTAATCATAGCTCCTTCCGTGTGTGTGTATGACATACAGACCACGGAACAGTGTGTTCTTGGTGGCTGGTTTGCCCACTCTCTGCTGTGTAATGTGTATGAGCAATCATGTCAGGAAACCCCCAGTACATGTAGGTGGCAGAGGACAGACTGTACACACAGATATGTACAGCAAACACTCTTTAATATGGTCTATATGCAAAACATACACGTGGCCAACCAGGCTACAACCCAAAGATGAAGTCACTGTAAGCAGAGGAGGGGCAATGCTGAAAGGACCAGCTGTTTGTCTGTGCACTGTGATCACACACAGTGCGTTTCTCTCACTTCCAAGGACTCTTATGTTGACTTCCATTTACTTTCTTGAGATTCATTTACATACTGTTGCTTAGCTTAACCTAAACTTAAATCAAGCCTTCATAATTAAAATGAATGAAGACTTACCAACAATGTGACTACATAAAAACATTATGTCTGGATAAAACCTCATCTGCACATTGAGTGACAGACTTAAAAAGCTTAACAAAGAGCAGTTAACACACATCAACCGCAGCCTCTGGTTTGAGACGGCTATAAAATGTCTCAAAATAGAAGCCAAGCACAAATGACGCAGTGCGTCTCACAAAAACCGCAGCAGTTTTGTTGCATTTGAACAAGTAGGTTTTCAAGCACTGTTATAACTGCTCTCTGTGTGCATGTGGGTGTGATGAATTAAATGTCTCCAGCTTACACATCAACTCCGCAGGAGATGATGCACAGGAAAGGTATGCACTCTGGTTTGCTCTCCTGGTACATGTTATACAGACTCCTGTACTTCATAGCTGCTGAACTCATCACATTTTGGATTGGAAGCTGAAGGCATTCCTACCTCTAGCTACAAATAAAGTATAATTACTAAAATAAGCAACGGTATTATGGTAAATGAGCCGAATCTAACATCACTGAATTCAGAGGTCAACACTGTTTAGTATCACCTGCACAGAGAAGCACAAAACACTGTGGCTTTGGCAGAGTCGGTGCGCATTCTGGATGTCACTGTGGGAGCAGAGATCTCTGCTGAACACATCTAGTTTGACATAATGTGAGGAAGGTAAAACAAGGACAGGACAGCAGATGTGGCAGGAGACACTTTTCCTTGCCACAGTCTCAGTATGGACAGCACTCACACAACATTTCCCTGAAAAATGGTATTTTTAAGGCAAACCACATCTACTGTATTCCTAAAAACATGCAAACTTACTTACATTTATGACAGAATGCCCGAGTCTGTTTATTTCAGTGCTAAGTAGAGAGAAAATGCTTTCCTTTTTGGTGATAACCACAATTGTTATCAAATAAATTGCCTGTATTTATATAGCGCTTTACTAGTCCCTAAGGACCCCAAAGCGCTTTACATATCCAGTCATCCACACATTCGCACACTGGTGATGGCAAGCTACATTGTAACCACAGCCACCCTGGGGCGCACTGACAGAGGAGAGGCTGCCGGACACTGGCGCCACCGGGCCCTCTGACCACCACCAGTAGGCAA
>NW_005187561.1:407415-414493 GCF_000239375.1 Pundamilia nyererei
TCGAACCGGCAACCTTCCGATTACAAGGCGAACTCCTAACTCTTGAGCCACAATCGCCCCAACCCTCCGGTGTAAGAGAAAGAGTTTCACTGTGAAGGAGATTAGTGGTGAGGTCAGTGAGAACATGTGGCTGGAACTTCATCTAAGATGACATTACCTTTGCCTCTCAAAGCCTTCTACTGATCTGAAATACAGGACTAGAAAGACAGATCCTATTTCTTACATTCTTTCATATTGCTTCCAGTCAGGGCTAGATCGGGAAACCCTGAATCATCCCTCAGTCATGCTGCTGTGGGCTCAGGCTGATGGGGGACTTTGCAAAACACTCTGAGCATCGCACTGAACAACTCTCTGAGCTTCTCTGCTCACTTATTTGTCTTCTCTTTCCAGCAGGTTGCGCCTTGTTCTCCTCTCTTTCTCCTCACTTGCCCAACTGTCTCACCCTGAAGTGGTTCTGTCAGAAATCTCTTCTTGTTAAAAAGTTCTTCCTCCCCACTTTCACCAAATGTTTACTTGCAGGGTATCTGATCATTGGGGTTCTCTCTTGTATTGCAGGGTCTTTAGTATATAAAACAACTTGGGATGGCTGTTGTTGTAGATCGGGGCAATAAAAATAAACCTGGACTAACTGCTTTGTTGTTCTGTGTTTCTAGTTAACATGTTGTTTGTTTGTTTGTTTTTGTGTGGTGCACAGAAGTTCCCACTGTTGTGTTACTGGTTTAATATTGTTTTCCTCATACTACATGTGAGTATTCTGTGTCTTCGCAAAGTAGAACAGAAAAGTGGCAGTTCTTAAAATGACAGGAAAAGCATTTAGCTGGATCTATGATGACTCTGTCATCCTAAGGAAGATTTACTGACAGCGGAAACATGACTTTGATTTAGAATTACAGCCTTTTGCTGGTTAACTGCAGTGTTTTGCTGCATGGAAGGGCTGTTTGGGAAATCCATCTTCAGTGCTGGAAACTTCAAAAATGTTTCAAAATGTTGCAGTTGAGAAATGCTGCACGTCCGGAAAACATCTGCTCCAAATTGAGAACCACATGAGCTATTCAAAAAAGGTGCCTGGCTGAGCAACTGAAAGACTTGCTACAGTTAATAGCGATTGTGGCATATACCATGTCAAAACAAGGAGCAAAAAACAAAAACGTCTTGAACCCTCTCATACTGCATATGGAACTACTTACCTATCTGATAGTGGTCGATTTTCATGGTGGAGTTGGTCAAAGAGCCAAAAATAGTTATGATAGAAACTTTCCTGATGGCCATCTCACACACAGACTCCAGGTACTCATCCCTCTGCTGAACATACATACTGATCTCCTCACTGGGGGATGTAATCAGCTGGAGGAAGGGAGGGAGTGGAAACAGGGAGGTTAGAGTATCCTGTGTATGCTGTGACACGCGCGCGTGCAAATACAGTGTGCTGCAGAGGTGATGTTTACATTAACCTGCAGGCGGACGATGGGGCATATTTTCCCAGCCTGTTCACAGCACCACTGTGATAAGAATCTATACTGGCTGCAAAACAGAGCCGCACAGTCTGTTAGCTCACAGCTGTGCAGTCTTTCAAATACCTGGATGATGGTTGTGCGACCTACCCTACCACTTCACTATACAGAAGTGACACTGTACAATAAATGGTACAGAGGTGCTTACCTGTTTGTTGACTAGTGAAAAATTAATCAACAATAAATTATTTGTCCTGATGTGAGTCTTTAGAACATTTCAGTACTCTGTCTTGGAAAACAAAGTCTTTCCTTATTGGAGCCGCACCAACTGTAGGTCACTTCCTTCTGCTCCACACTGCCAGCTGCTCAGTGACTCAGAATGGTGTAATGCTCAACTTCCCAACTCAAAACCTATCAAGTCGATCAAAATTTGAAGTCCAGAAAAAAAGCACTAATTTCATGTTTGACTAATGAGTTTGGCTGATGGCTGTGTCTTTTAATTTCTCTTATAGCTGCATTCATTACTGTAGTGCTGATGTGTTTCTTTAAAGAAACTGTTTGAGATTTTAGGGAATTTTGCTTATATGCTTCCTTGCTGCAAGTTGGATGAAGAGATTGATCCCATTCTCGAGTTTGTTTGGGAAATATATTATATATATAGTTACAGCTATTGGCCAGTTAGCGTAGCATAAAGCTGGCTGATAGTTGTATTTGACAGAAAACACAGTTAATTACTGAGGAGATATTTAGATTATTACAGAAAGGAGGCAACATCAATTAATTACTGAGGTAATGCTAAATCAGAAATTAAATCACATATCATGCTTCATCTGTTGGAGCCATTTTTGGCTGGGTGCAGAGAAGTCCATGCTATCTGCTTATCAGGAAGTGGCTGTGTTTGACATATAATAGACTAATAAGCAACTGTTCCAGATGCCCATGGTCTGATATTTGTATTCATCTGTATTTTGGCAAGAAATCAAATAAGCACTTTGGCCAAAATGTTAAACCTGTCCTCACACTTAGCGATGGTGCTCTGAGTACTGACATTTCCCTCTGGCCAAAGCTCGAAACCTGGAGTTTTGCCAGGTGAAAGAGCCTCTTATGAACTGTCAGTATTATGTCATGCTCTCACCAGCAGCCGCCTCCTGTTTTCAAAGTAATCCAGAAAGGAGGCAAGGGCACTCTTTGGTGGTGGCGTTGGCTTTTTAGTGGGCTTTGGATAGTCCACTTTCTCCGGGTACTTTGACGCCTTCTTTCCATTTTTCTTTCCCCCGATCTTTCCCTCCTTCCCTGGCTTTCCTCTTCTGTCGGCTTTCTTGGCACCCTTGTCATTCTTTTTCTTCTTCTTGTCATGCTTATCGTGCTTTCCCTTCCTGGTAGGAGTGATAACAGTGATGACTTCTGGCTCCTCTGGATTGCTTGCTGTTGGCTTGCTAGGCTCATACTTGTCTTCATACTCGTTAGTCAACACCTGCGCACAAAAGCAGATATTATTTTTCATTTTGTTCACTGATTCAAACACTGTGAGAATGATTTGGTCTTGAGCTGGTGTCGTGGTAAACTTTTCTTTGTACACACAAAAAATGATGGTGAAATGAGTTATGTTGGCTGCTAAACAGCTATTTCATTTGAAAAGCTCCAATGAAAAGCAATTAAAGTAATCAGCAAGAAGTGTGCTGCATATGTACTCATGGATATTATTTATAAATTTATGTAATGCATGGTTTTAGCACTAATATATACCCAGGTGTTTTGTATTCTATAAATAGCATGAATCTGAAACCCATTAAAATACAAAGTCAATCTATTAAATCTATCTTTAAAATGAATGTTACAGATTACCTTGTCTCCACCGTTCTTCTTCTTGGTGGGTTTGGTCTTTGGGAGTCTATGTGTGATGGGTAGCTTGCGGCTGTGTGGATCTCTGTTGAGTTTGTCAGTGCGGTTATCTCCAGCTGGGGTGGTTTTCGGTGGGTACCGTTCCCTATCTCTGCGGTTGTAGTAGTATGGATCAGCGGTAGTTCTTGGCAGTGGGAGCCACAGGGCTGTGGTAGGAGCTCTGGTCGTTTTCTGAGTGGTGGTAGTAGTGGGCCTTTTTGTGGTGGTTGGTTTTCTGGTTGTCGTTGTAGTTGTTGTTGCTCTGGTTGTTGTAGTAGTCGTAGTGGTGGTCGTGGGCTGGGTTGCTGTTGTTGTTGTTGTTGTAGTGGTAGTAGTTGTGGTTGGTTGTGTAGTTGTTGTTCTGGTGGTGGTTGTAGTAGGTCGAGTTGTTTTGCTATTTGAGTTTAGTTTTATTGTAGGTGTGTCAGGAACTGGCAAGATGGAGACAGAGATCACAGGTAAACATTTCATTTTGCATACACTCAAAAAAAAGATTATTCACCCTAATAAACATGAAGCAATAATTTTGAATAAAACACAACTGAAATAAATACAATTTAAGATTAACTTAAATTCAAACTTTTAATTGAAATAGTAAATTCCTAAGGAAAATGTGCTTTGTATAAACTGAATTTATACTATTTAAGCAAATTTAATTTGAGCAGATTTCATTAAATGTAACATTACATTGTACTTATGTAACAATTTAATGGTATGTGTCATCAGTGTATACTGTTAAAAAAAAACCTTTGTAAAACTACAGGAATTTTAGTACAGTAATATACTGTACTCAACTTTGTTTCTGAGTACAGCTGCACACTGTAAACGATATTATAAAAAATATGAAAAAATATGAACAGCAAGATACAACATATTTTTACAAAGAGGAATTTTTTTTCTTTTTTGGTTTAAATCCTGGATTTAAGTGTTGTGAGAGTTTAGAATTTGTTTGTTTCTGTATGAGGTGGTTTTAAGAGACTGCGTGACTAAGAGTAGGGTTAAGGTTCAGCTGGCAATGCATTATAATGGCACAGAATCTTTTAGGCAGTAATCTGAGATAGTAATAAACTATAATGAACTACTGACAGTGTTGCTTAGTAAAAGCTATATTCTACATTACCAGTACCATAAAGGTTTTACAGTGAGGAAGTTGTTGTAGTTTATAGGAGGGCACTGAACACTGTAACAGCTGACAAATCTAGCTGCCAGCCCCCTGAAAACCCCGAGTGCCATTATTCACATTATTCAAACTGGTCTAGAACCTGAGGAAAGGTTGAGTGCCAACTTGATCTCATGGCTGCCCTTCCTGGTGTAACCATCCAGTTTATCCAGGCTGCAGACTGACACTAAGATCGTACAAGTCTGTTTGCAGCTCTCAAACCAAAGATCTTTTGTTTATAGGGCACATGTGGTAATCACTGCACCATGGATATATTCTAGAAAGGTTCAATGTTAATTAAGAAGTTTTAAAACTAAAAAGTGTGGATTTCCCTGCTGTGAAAACAAACATGTTGAAAAAATGTTTATCATGGTCATTCTCACCTGCAAGTGTGCCTTCTTCCACTTGTCCCTCCACACCTGCTCCTTTACACTTCTGGATGAAGCCTTTCTGGCGGAGCTTCTCGAGCTTCCTCATGGGTGACTGGTCAATGACCTCATACATGGCCTCCAGCCTCACAGGGTAGGGATATCTCTCTTCCACCTGCAGGGTTTTCTTCAGAAGCACCATTCCAAACTTGCCTGCAGTTCAACACATTAATAGATTAAGGATATGATATGGTTAATATCAGCACCTGCAATGACGTTTTGACCCATGCACAAGTTAAGACAGAGGCTTATGCTGTCTACCATCTTACCTTTCTCTAGTTTTAGGAAGTTCATTAGTCTGGGGATGAGTGCAGTATCTAGTGGCTCCTCCATCACTTTCCCCTCTGTTGTGATTCTCCGAACCTTGCCTCCCATCTCTCCTTCTTGGTGAAACATGACTATCTGGTGGACGTGTCTTTCTGCCAGCTCGCAGTAGACATCTGGCTTCAGAAGTGACATCATCAGTCGGTAGTAGCCGTCTGAGTCATGGGGCGCCGAGATAACGAGGACTCGGTTTTTTCCTGCAAAGCTGGCCAGCAGATTTGGTGACCCGGCGCTGCTGGGCATGCGGGTAACTCTGGCTCTGGCTCCTGGAGTACCTTCATCTGTCAGTTGACGGGACAAGCCAATCTGTCCATTCGTCCCTATCCTTCGCAACCGGCCTCCTGCTTTCTTGACTCCCTCCAGGTTCCCCGACCTGGCGGTAAGCGGAATCGCCTCGTCTGCCTGCACATTTTGTGCGTTCTTGTTGCTGTGCACCGAGATTGCCGAAGCATATCCAGGGCGCAAACGTCCCTGAAAGCGTCGGCGCAGTTGCACCCGCTTGAGGTGAGTCTGTTTGTCGGCTTGGGTCCAGGTAAGCAGATATATCAAAGCTAAACTGAGAACAAAACCCCTCATTGTTGTGTGAAATTAAAGTAGGCTAAACACTCACTGCCGTAAATGCAAAGATCCAGTGGTGGATCCTTGAACCTGTGCGTCTTTAGCGCATCTGAGGGTGACAATCAATTAATTCCAGATGAAGAGTGCAGCGCGCGCGGGATCGGCACATAATCTGCCAATGACCACTTTCAGAGCATGACTTCTACTGAGGAAATCCACGTTGTTGTCTGCCTTTAATCTGGCAAACAATACGAACACGAGAAGAGTTCAGAGCACAGATCTACAACTTCATCTCAGCAGCACTTTCGTTTCCAACTCACAGAACAGAAGATCAGAAGCGTCGATCATTGCAGTTATAATCTGCAAACATCCTCAAGTGGCTCAGAAAAAAAATCTATCACCGCGGGATACACTCAATAAAATCCTAGAGTCCTAGAGTGAAAAGTTAAGGACCACGTCACATCTCCAAAATGCAAAATTTGTTTACGCCCTAATTACGTCTCAACTAGTCAAAGTTCTTTTGGGCTCTGTTTATTTCCCACAACAATAAGTCTTCTGGCTGCAGAAATAGTGAAGATCCCTCAAAATGCAAGACAGTTAGTCTGAGCTGGAAACCTGCGCTTAGACTGTGCAGAGGAAAAGCGAATCTGCCTCTTCTCAGGTCTCCCCTTTGGCAAATCGGAGCTCTAGAGGTTTTCCCAGAAACGTCCACACTAACCTCAGCCTCCGGACTCTTGGCGACGCAATGTCAGGACCTGCCCCGGGACATTCGGTTGCCAGTTCACTCTGCAACACCCCTTTCACTAGAAGGTTCTTTATAGGAAACTGGTCAGAATGAGGTGGGTTGCACTCAAAAACACATTAAGTAGCTGAGGAAGATTTAAGAAAGAAAAAAGTAAAGGAAAAAGTTTACTCCCCTGCTGGCCAGATCTCCGGGAAGAGAAATCCCCATAATCTGACACAGTGTCAAGTTCCCCCTTTTAAGGCGAAAGAGGAACGCCCCCAAATTCGATTTCTTTCTACCAGCATATTCCACCTCCTCATTTTCATTCGATTTAAATTCACAGCATGACCGCCTCTTTCATCTTATTCTAAATGTCACTGCGAAAAAAGGAGAAGAAAACGTCAAAAGATGAATATTTCCAAAATAACCCAACTGCAATGATCGCCCTTGCTCTTTTATGATGTTTCTTGAACCCAAATCAGTGTTTCTCAATTTCCTCTATGAAAGTTTCCTAGGTTGGCTTGTAATCAAGGCCTAAGTAAAGAAAAGAAAG
>NW_005187561.1:415933-428431 GCF_000239375.1 Pundamilia nyererei
GTGTGCACCAGTCTCCTTTCCTCAATTTTGAACTGTGTTTAAAATATTGTGATTGTAATTATATGGCAGTGCTTTAATAAAAGGCATTCTCCATTATTGCAATTGATTAAACCACAAAGGTCAATTCATTTCAGGGTTATGAAGAGACATTCTGATGTTGTGATATGTTGAGAAACAAATATACATCCTTGATGAAATACTGCCTTCTATTGTATCTTTTCAAATTTGTAAAATAAATCTGGACAAGGACACTGCTGAGAGTTACGTAGAAACAGAAAATATCCTGTTTCTACGTAACTCTTGTGCTGCCCATTTAAAAATAAAAGATGTCCAAAATGTAATGTTGTGTTTTCCATTTCTTCCATTTCTGAATGTTTGGTTTCATGAAAGAGTGGAATGGTTTACAGCTGGAAACCAGGCTGGTTATAGCTAGATAAGAAAAATGATTTTGGATTTTGTTTAGCTAGTAGAAAAAGCAGCACAGAAAACACAAATGCCACGTCTGATTTCTGATTAAGTGAATAGCCGAGAGTAGACCTCCAAAGCAAGCCTTCCACTGGCAAATAATCTTGACATAATCAGAGATTCGATTCAATTCAATTTATATACTGCTAATTCAAATATTGTATGGTAAAGACCCCAACAGGCAGACAACCCCTATAAGCAAGCACTTGGTGACAGCAGGAAGGAAAAAAATCCCTTTTAACAGGAAGGAATGACAGGGGAGGGCAGCCATCTGCCATGACTGGTTGGTGGTGAGGGCAAAGAGAAACACCAAGGTCAGAAGAAGTGCACCACTGCCATCTCTCTGAGCTCTGAATATTCTTGATTTAGTTTGTTAATTGATTAGCAATTAGTTTAGTAGTTTATTGTTGTTGTTGTTTTTTGTTTTTTTTAGAGATCATCTGCAGAGTCATTTCAGATATGCCAGCAGCTGAACAGTGATTCAATAAATCGTAGGTTATTAGCAGTTTTTTTTCTTTTTCTTTTTTTCATCCAAATTACCCACATCTCATTTTCAACTGCCCACACATAAGAGGCTAGATCTGGCCCTGGCTGAAAAAGAAATTACAATTATAATAAGTGTGGGAGACAGGATCAAAAAGAGCAACAAAATAGTAAGTCCACAGAGAGGTACTTCATGTTCCATGTTTATACAGTATAGTATTGAATTTTCTAAGGCAGTATCTATTTGAATGACAATCAAACAATCAGGAAACTGTGTTTAAGAAAGAACATTTTGGCTCCCCTGCACCGCCTTCTCCTGCTAAAATTAACCTCTTCCCACAGTCTGCCATTCCACCCAAAGATTACAGCCATCTGTGTCTCACATGTTCTGTTCAAAGGCTTGCTTGAGGAGTATAACATGTCTGAAACGTCACGGGCATCCTTAGCTCTTCCTGAGATTTAGCTTTAAGGGGTCCTGATAGTTCTCACGTGTCCTATAAAGCGGCCCGTGGCGCGCGGGTGAACGGTGGCCTGCTGCATCTGTAATTTTAAGATGCTCAGGGAAAGGTGGATTTGGTCACTTCATGGTGTTCAGTTCCTCTCTATTCTAAACAGGGGAGGCGGAAACAATTAGACAGACATATTTTAAAATAGGAACAAGATGTCAGCCATCTGTTTACCAGAAACCTGCACATATCTTGAACATCATCTCTGCAGACCAAGCATGGAAATAAACAGTACTGTTTATTTCATCCAGCTGAGCTACACCCATAAACAATAATGACCTTTGACCTTGCTCACTGGCATTTGGTAAACTTTTCTTTTTTTGACCTCGCTGGTGGGTTAGTGAGAAGGAAACCTGTTGCACACATCTATATGACACATGATTGGAGACAGAAAAATCAAGCAGCATCTTCACAGGAGGAATTATTTATTGAAGCAAAGTAAAAACAGAAAAAAGTTAAGAAAATAAAATGTTTTTTATTTTCTCTCCCAGCATGCTTTAGAGGCAAATCCTTGACCGACTCCACCCACAAAGTTTCCAGCTCAGGGGAAGAGAGGAACTGTAAAAGAAATGAGAAGCTAGTGTTTACATGTGACTAAAATAACCTAATGTTTCTCATATATTATCATTTAGTGAAGCAGAGCACAAGGGAAGGAAAAACTATGTGAAATAGGACAGTGAATGTAAGAGTGAATGGTTCCTTATCTCATTGTGTTAGCCCTGTGACAGTCACGTGGCTTGTCCAAAGTGTACCCTGCTTCTCACCTGAAGGCAGCTGGGATAGGCTTCCCCTGTGACCCAGATAAGGATAAATGGATAGATGGATGTAGCTGATGCTGATCATCTGACCTGAAGTCCAGTGCACAAAGTTAAAATTGGGACAAAAAGAAGACTTCAACTATTTTATTATATTATATATTAGAGTGATCCTTAAATCCATCTCAGACTCTGCATCACAGCACAGGCATCCTCACCATTCTGAAAAGCCCTTATATTACCACATATCCACTGACTCATGTGAATAGATTCTTCTATCAAGTTTGCTCAGCTACGCTGCTTCTAAGTGTTTTAACCTTCTAAGGCACATGGGTGTATTTCTAAATATACATATGGATGGTTATGTTCAAAAAGCAAGCTCGGGCTGATGACCTCCTGGCCATGACTCAGTTTCCCTCAGTGCCCCAGTATGAGGCTAAGACCATTCATCATGTCAATAGGGAGCCTTTCATAGGGGTGAAAAATCAGAGGCCCTGCGGTGGAGGAGGACAGACTATGAGTCAATTCCCGCTTGGTGCTGCCCAGGCCAGGGCTTTCCAGCTAATGACCCTAACATGTGGGCTTTTCAAAACAAACTTGTTTTAAGTTCTCTGCACGGCATAGCAGACATATTGTAAAAATTTATTTAAAGCTAAATCTGAGACTTAAATGTCAGTGGGGGGGATTTATCTTCATGGATAAGAGCTGTAAACTTGAAACCCAGTTAAGATACAAAAATAAGGACTTGAGACAAGAAAGAAATAAACCTTGAAACGTCAGATTTTGATTTCCACAGAGCCACAGATTTTGAATATTTTGTTGATTTTTGCTTCTTTTCTTGGATGAGTGGACAGATGCACACCAGGACTTAATGCTATAACGGTGTGGTTACTAACAAGTGTCAGTATACATATAAAATAAACCCAAAGGGGCTTCACAAATAATGAAAACTACTCTGGAACTTGAGGCATTAAGTTGCTGTTGCTGTATTTTATTGTTGTTCTATTAAAAATTCTTTAGATTGTACAGTCTGAGAAACATCATGGAGAAACATCACCAAAACAAATACAAATCATAAATTGAAATAAACAAATGCACTCATAATCAGGGGCTCTGGCTCAGGAGATGGAGCAGGTCATCTGCCCTGTTGTCTTCACTGCAGTGTAGCTGCTGGAGAAAAAGCTTAGGCACTGAAAAAGTGTTTGTTTGTATGAATGTGTGTGTGAATGAGGTATATTGTAAAGAGTGCATAAGTGGAAAGGAAAAGTGCTATATAAGAGCCAGTCTGTTTATTCTGTAAAGCAGCTGAAACTAAACTGATTTTCAAACAGAAGTTTCAACCTACAAAACTAATGGAAAATGGAGCTATAGTATCTCTAGTGAAAACACCAAAAAGACTAACTGCTGTTAAAAACTGAAATAACTGCAAGCTTACAAACATGAGAAAACTAGAGGATTTCTGCATGAAAGGCAAATTGAGCAGGTTTGTTGACAAAGGCAAACAGTGCAAAAAACATTTTGTCACGTGGGCAGAGAATCTATTAAAAAAAACATTCAAAACAGTCAGTTTTGTCCTTATCCACAATTATCCAGCTAAAATTTAGGGCTGCAGGACTTTTGAGAGTGAAGATACATTTCTCCCATATTTGCTTCTCTTGATTAAATAAATAATTAATTAAATAAATAAAATGAACTAAAAATGAGGGGGTCAGGGGTTAGGGTTGGATTCATTGCCAATGATGACTTAGACCTCGGGGTTTAAGTAAAGGAGCTCATCAAATACATGATATTTATTATATTTGGCAACACAATGCTGTTAAATTGCAAGCAGCAGGAAACTGGCGCTGATGCCGCTTGCAATGCAGATAAATTAAAGAGCCAGTTGCAATGAGCCCCAAACCCAAACTCAGCGGGTCAAAGCACATTCCTGCACCGCATTCGTTTTATATGAAGACGAGGGAAAGAATGTTGCCTGACTCATCCTGGGTGCGGGAGCAATACGCCGAGACCACACTGTATCCCAAATTATTTCCATGTGAAGTTTCTGTTATTGCTAATGGCTTCAGCGCAGTGATACACTGGGAATGTGTGAAGAGAGCTTGGGCTCACTGACAAGGGGATCCCAGAAGAAAGAGGAAGGCATTTGCATCATATTCAGTTGCTTTTGTTCGATCTGCCATTTGTGTTACAAACTGAAATTTCCCTTTGTCATTCACTGCTGAAGTAGTTTTTTATTCTCATGTTGAAATATGTTGGAATTTTAAGCATTTCTGTGTGGAAATTAAATCATCGTGGCCGTGGATAGAACCAGGAAGGAGCAAAGAAAGAAGAATATAAACATGGAACAAACAAACAAAAAATAGAGGTTCATTTACACAAAACAAGCTAAACTGCATCTGTAGGTGATGATGATATTAACTATACTATTGTACTGTATGAATATGTGGAAATGAGCTATATGAGTTATATCTACACTCAGGAGTCTTGTTAGTTATATTGCCACACAGACTGGATAATGACTTACAGACCTCACTCTTGGAGGAGTAATGGGGCTGCTAACCTTGAATACAAGCCACTAAGCCATACACATGCATACACACAACATGTCTAAATCCAAACACATATCAAAATAGATGTCCCATGCCTTGTGGAAGGAAATAGCAGCTATAATAGACCACAGATGAGGCTGATTATGAAAATCTGTCTATGTTGCACAGTAAAGAGATCCAGGCTGGACACCGGATGTTTTTCTTGGATTGTAAGGTCAATCACAGTTTATAGGCATCTTTAATAAGACTGCAAATGTGTTAAGCCTCAAAGATTGTTCAGACTTGGATCATTCTTACTCAGGAGGAAATGTCTTTCTCCCCAAATTTCATCTAATAATTCCACATTGTTTGGATAAATTACAGTATGAGCCTCTTTACAACATAAAGAACTTTTTATTGGTTTCCTCATTTAATTGTGTTTACTTTATTCAGTATGGCCAACAATTTTCATTTTCAACATCACTCTTTGTTCCCACTAACTAATATCAGTAAAGATAACCTGGAATCAGTCACGTGCCTGACTTGTGACTGCAGAGATTACAGAGTGCAAAACTGTGTTATCATGTTGCTATTTCAAGGTCTAGAAAACGTACGTTAAAACTGTAAGCATTTAAATCTTTACATTTAAATTTTTATTGTTCCATAACAAGATTACTGCAAGCAGCCTATTACGTTCCATAGTTGTGTGCAACCTTCAGTGGCAACAGAAAGCACACTCAATGGAAAGGATGGAGGATGTCTGGTTATATTGTTATGGACCCATAAAAATCAGTATATAGAGAGGTTGGGGTTCTTGGTTGATGAAATGTTGGACTTGAGAGGCAGCAATTTTCACACACCTAGAATAATTTCTCCTCATTTTAGACAAATAGTGTCTTTCTGCTTTAGTCATGAACAATATAAAAAGCTTAACTTCATGTTTATTATTGTAAATATGACTACAAGGTCACATGTTGTAACACAAAAGACAATCTTTGCAATCATCAAAGTCACCAAGTTAATTCAATTTTACATAGTTGCAAATCACAGCAATAGATGCATTAAGGCAAACAAAAGACCCTACAGTAATACAGAGACTGGCAACAGTGGGGAGGAAAAACTCTGCTCTAACAGGAAGAAACTTCCATACACTCATTTCTGACTGTTCACATGTTAAACAGCTCCTAATTATGAGAACCAGGGTAAGGGTGGAGCAACCATCTGCTGCTACCAGATGGGGGGTGAGCAGTGGGAGAATCAGAATTAAATCATTGATGTCCACAACAACAACTAGCTAAAAAAAAGGAGCATACTTTGTCAGAGAATACAACAGTAGATCACAGATTTACTGTACAATTTATAAGGAGGAAGCTCTCAGCCTCTCTCTCCCTGTCCAAACCAGGACCGAAACCAAGAATGCGTCAATTTGAATATCAGATTTTTTTTCTCTTAGTCAGAGCATTAAAACTACAGGTCATGGTCAGCCTGGCAGGGGAAAAGCCTCCCTGAGCTGACGTGGCTGAGGGCACAGCTATCGGCCTGAGAAACGCCAAGCTAACAGTTTAAGCCGCATGTCAAACACACTATAAGCTTCTTGTGAGATGAAGAAAAAAATGGAGTAAGCCATGTGTTGGAAGCAGTAACTGGCTTTTACTCTGAGAACTTTTTGGCAAGCTCCATGTTGTGGCTGTAAAAGCAGAAAAGAAACCCACATACTTTAAAAGTCCAATAATACCTCCTTTTTCCTCAACAATGCCCACTATCAGTAAGCATACTTTAATTTCCTCCAACTCCTCCACATACCTCTAAACTCATTGTGGCCTGAGGCTGAAGGATTTTGGATTATATACACTTTTTTTCTTAGATGCATGTCAGGCAGCTGTTAATTTGGCAGCAATTATAGTACATTAGACTTGCTTTTAATGACTTGAAACCAACTTCCTAAAACGACACTGATATAGCCTCAAATTTATAGGATGTATACTGACAGCAATGTTGAAAAATACTAGATTCTCAATTCTGAACACATTTAGTTAAAAAACAATCAAAGTCCTAAGGAATTCAAGAGTTCAACTAGGCTAACAACACAGACAGTCTGAAAGAGAAAATATGTAAACCACTTTTTTAGAAGTAACTCACTAAATGAATACACCAAAACCTACTTTGAAGGAACGTACAATACAATAACACTTCTTTGACATATGCTGTTTGACTGCTCCACTTGTCCTACTCCCTGGACAGAGTAGTTGTACACTACAAATCACAAGTTTATTAGCTCCAGAGCTGAGCAATGCTCGAATTCACAAACAAAAACTTAGCAGAAGCAGCCCTATTCTTCCCTAACAGCAGGGAAAATCCAAACAGATTCTGAATTAAAAACTTGCTACCTACACAGATTTCTAAAGACAATACACAGAGTTAAGCTCAGTCCCACCGGAAGCCAAAGAGGTGATGAGATGGAACATTTCAAAGAATTTTACAACAAATCTCAGCAGCTCCCTTATGTTGAGGTGGATAACTGGTAGACATGTCTTTGGCAGTAATATTACAGTGCACAAAAATGTATGGTCATGCACATTTGTGTTATATAGATAAAATTATTGGGCTACACTTCTTAATCTCTGAATTCAGGGTTTTTTTTTCAGTCCCTTTGCCACAGATGTATAAAATCAAGCACCTAGTCATGCAGTCTCCCTTTACAAATCTTTGCAAGTGATTTAGAGAAGTTGCTGAATTTCAGTGTGGGGATGTAATGCCACCATTGCAACAAACTGGTTGGTGAGATTTCTTCCCTCCTAGATATTACAAAATGAACTGTAATTAACATGTTAGGGAATCACAGCAACTCAGCCACAAAGTGTCAGACCATGTAAAGTTAGACCAGGATAACCCAGTGCATACAAGTCAACAACACTCTGCTAACTCAATAAGTACAGATTTCCAAACCTCTGCTGACTTGATCATCAGTAAAAAAAACTGTTCACTGAGAGCTTCATGACATGGTTTTACATGGCTGTGAGGCTCCTGTAGTAAATTAGTACTTTTCTCTATATAGTGTGCCTGTAGATAAACCCGATCTGGCACTCTTTCTGCTTTAAAATACTGTACAGGGTAGAGCGAGCAATATATTTGAACATGAATAGAGAATATTATGTTTACTACTGAGGTGGCACCTCAATGATTTTAATCTGCATGCGAAGGGAACATAGTCCTCTGTGTGGGTAAGTCTATAATGTTTGAATAGTGCATTCCACAGTCAGGCTTTAGAATAACATTGCCTTCACGCACAGTTACTGCTACAAATATTTCCAAATGCCTCATCAGCTACAGATCCAGAACATGTAAGCTTTCATGCACAAACTGTACCTGTACAATCACATATAGGACATGCAAGAGTTCACAATCATGTACAATCATATTTGCAGCTTATATGGAATACACACACACACTTTATTCATGTTTAAGTAATTTGTATTTTCTCAGATGATCTCTAGATTATTGGTAATAAAGCATATATGGTCATGTTTTAATGACAATGATGAGAGTTTATTTCCATAATTCACAGTTTTAAAGTAGTCCCTATTTATTTTATTGTGGGCCTTTGTGCAAAACATCAGTTTATCTATTGTCTGAAACAAGCCACTTTCACTCCTCTGCTTTAATTCCAGGGTTCGTTTGATTGGCTGCCCCTCATAAACAAAACACCTGGACAGCAGATGGGGCTGTGGTGCTCACAACCAGAACTTTGTATCTGAGATGACCATATAAGTATATATTTCTTTTCATATCTTATACCTTGTAATATAAAGTAATATATAATCAAACCCAAAAGCATAAAAAACAGTCTGAAATTAAGCCTTTGTGCTCACAGAGACTATTTGTACATTTTTGCATACTTGTACATCTAATGTAAAAAAAAGAGAGAGAAAGAAAACTATGTCTCATTTTCCATTTCTGATCTTCTCTGACAGCTTGGTACAAGACTCACTAACATGAAAAGTCAAATCTCTTCTCTTTATCTCCATCTGCGGTATGTGGAGAACTTGATCCCTGGTTATAGCAATGGTTATAGACCATTCTGCACATCAGAGATCCAGATTGTAAAAACCTGAGCTGAAACAAACTATTGCTATTGTAGGTGAATCTGTTTTCCATCACAAGTACCCCAGGTACCCCACATATCCCTTCAAAGACCGTATGAAACAGTTAGAATGGAAATACCTGCATTCAATACAGGGGGAATTAAGAGCCATCAACTTCTTCTGCTAAAATAAGTTCTAAATTTATTTTGAAAAACATATCCAGTTAGAACTCATTGTCTGAGGAACTAGAGAGAGGTATTAACATCATGTCTGGATGACAGTGTCCTGGGGCCTTGGCAAATCTGGTGGTCAAGTTTACTTTGGGGAGGATTAAGGACGAAAATGTTTGCTCAAGCCAAAATTTCTCTAGCGTCTTCGCCCGCCCCAGTCGGTGTCTCCTTGTGCCAGTTCCCCCTGAGGCTAGCAGCTTAGATGACCACTGGGCACCAAAACATCGCTCATGTCTGGAGTTGGATGAATAGAACCCTAATACTAGTTTGAGGATCCCATAAAAGATCAGATCACAGGCAGACCTAAACTAGCCGGGGCCCTATCATTAGAAATGCAAACATGCACACTTTTGAACACACACCCACATCATGGCCTTAAAGAGGTCAACATCCAAAACTAAATGTTTAGCAAGTCTGTAGCTCCACTGTGGATCCTGGTATTTTTTTAAACTTTGACACTGGCAGCAATGAGCAAAAGGAACATGGTGTGTATCACTATGGTTCTATTTTATTTAGTGTGCTCATAATCATTTCAACTTTTTAATGCTGAAGAAAAAAATGCTATAATAACCTTGCTGGGTAGTAATGTTATACAGCCAGGGCAGGTAAAATAGATTATAAAGGGGACAAATGGCAGATATTTTGTTGGCTTCTTTTTTCTGGGTGTGTTTGATGCTGCTGTACTGAATGTGTGTATGAATGAAACTTGTTATAAAAGTGCCTTGAGTGCTCAGATTGATTAAAAAGCAAGTACGGTTTACTATTTACTTGGAAAGGTGATGAAACCTTCTGAGTAGTGGCCAGCCTATCAAAATTTCTCCAAGACCACATCAAGGACTCATCCAGGAGGTCACCAAAGGTCCCAGAACAACATCTTAAGAACTGCAGGCCTCACTTTCCTCATTTAAGGTCAGTGTTCATGATTCAAGAACACAAAGGCTCATCTCACATTTACCAAAAACATTTTGATGATCCCCAATACTTTTGGGAAAACACTCTGTGGAATGACAAAATAAAAATGTGAACTTTTGAGATGATTTGAATACTGTTACATTTGGTAAAAACACAACAGAGCTTTTCATAAACATAACAACAACAGTCAAACATGGTGGTGGTAGTGTGATGGTCTGGACATGGAGGATTTGGCGTGATTAATGGAACCATGAATTCTTTTCTCTACCAGAAGATCCTGAAGGAGAATGTCTGACCATCATTTTGCTGCGGATGCAGCGGGTACCTATCGCACCTGGTGCATCCACAAAGCCACTAGCATTGTCGAGCAGCCCTCACACAGGCTCTTCATCCTGCTGCCTTCTGGCAAGAGGTGCCGAAGCATTCGGGCCCTCACTGCCAGACCATAAAACATTTTTTTTACCCAAGCCGTCAGACTCCTGAACACTCAGTGACTGCACACACACACACTCACACACACACACACACACACACACACACACACACACACACACACCTTCATACACGTCACTACATCAAGCACTTTTCGCACAGTGTTCAGTCTCTGCATATTTCTCTTGCACTGTTGTGTCTGCACTGTCTCGTGTCTGTATCGTTCTGTTCTGTCTGTCTTCGTTTTTGTTTGTCTTTTTGCAATTTCTGCACTTTATGTAGTCCTGTGTTGATTATCTGTTATGTTATATGTAGCACCATGGTCTTGGGGGAACGTTGTCTCGCCTCACTGTGTAATTCACCACTGCACATGGTTGGAATGACAATAAGGCCACTTAACTTGATTTGACTTGAAGCACACTTAGTTTATGCAGTTGGACAATGATCTGAAACACACCAGCCAGTCCTCCTATGAATGGCTAAAATAAATAAATAAATGAAAGTTTTGTGGTGGCCTGGTAAAAGTCTGGACTGTCATCTAGTTGAGTTGCTTTGATGAGATCCTAAACAGGCAAGTTTATGCTTGAAAACCCTCCAACATATATCACTCTCCAATTATATCAATTCTGCCAAGAAGAGTGGACCAAATTCCTTCACAACAATGTGAGAGGCTGATAAAGACATATCTATTACTTGGTGCTAAAGCTGGTTCTACCGACTACTGAATCATGGAGTGTACTTAGTTTTTCACAGGACTTCATAGGATAAATAAAGGATGGATTCTGCCAACAACTCTAACTGGTTGCATGGAAAAAATAAAAAACTAATCTGAAAACATTTTTATCTTGGCCTTTGATCATTTCATTCAAGTCTGTTAAGTGTTAGAGACCACACTAGATGCTTCTGCATGGGTCCATTAACAAGCTTTCAAAGGATAATATTAGATCCTTATGCAAGATCTGAGTATGAGAAAACAAAAAGAGGAGGGACAGATGAAAAGTGTGTATAATAGAATAATCATTGTCAGTTGCATATTTCCAAGCTAAGGGCTTAAAACATTATTTCACACTGGTCTCATGTGTCTCTCTTTGCAAGCACATTTTGAACATGATCACAGACAAACTGGGTGTAATTATAACATGATAAATAAATATGCAGTCTGGTTTATATTAGATGCTGCATTAAGAGTTCAGAACAAAGCTTCAAATAGTCTGCAAAAAACACAAAAATTCCAAAACAGAGCCGAGCTAAGCTTTCCCAAGTGTCCCATACTTTGAACGCTTTGTCATGTATCCAACAGCCCCATTGTGGAGTAGAGAGGCAGACAGTCTGTGCTGTAATAATGTTGACATTTCACAGAGACAACAGGGGTGCAAGTGCTACAGTCACTGTTCCATTGAGCACCAAGTCTCTTCAACACAGACTGCATAACTTTCTCAAACAATTACACAAATGACTGCATGAAGCAGTTTCATTTTCACATCATCTGGGATTGAAACTGAGCAAGACCTGATATAGATGTGCACGCACTCAAGTATTATGTACCAATCTATGCAATACATTTAATAGTAGGCATAGCCAGCTCTTGTACACCCTTGGGACTGACAATGCACGCGATGGGAAAGTAATTTTGTTCCACATTTATCTAAACAGCTCATCATGAAAGCTGAAGTTGCTAAAGAACGATTCTAATTGATGTGTGGTGGATCCAGTTTAGCTGTTCCCACAGGACCTTTGTTTGTGATCAAGCTTAAATGGCAGGATTTTTGAACAATGCTTGGTAGAACACATCACAAAGTAGTGCACTGCTTACTACATCCTGTAATGCAATTCCTTCATTTTCAAGAATTTAGTAAGTTAGTTATTCTTAACAGAATCTGAAGCTAGCGATGCTAGTTCAAAGCAGCAAAACTCAAGATATAATTGCTGATGATAATTACTTCCTTTCATGGAAAGGGACTCAAATCCCATTGAAACACCAGTCACAGGTCACTTCCATGTTCTTCCCCAACTCTCTCCACCTTCCTCTTCCTTTTTATTTCCTTGCATATCTCAGGCGAGCCAATGCATCTCTTATGGGCCATGTTTTTTTCTTCTTTTTTTTT
>NW_005187561.1:429161-431211 GCF_000239375.1 Pundamilia nyererei
GTATTCTCTTATTGCTGTTACCAAGTTCCTGTGAAAAGCAGATTTTTCCCACTGCTGACTCAGCTGGATCAGAGAGTGACTGAGGTACATATTGAGCTGTCAGTGTTTTTATATAACATTAAAGTACCTGAGGGTATGGCACCAAGCACCATTGAGAATGGTGCTTGGTGACACTGACAGGAAAATTATATAGTGCAAGAAATTCATTGTAAGTTAGTAGTTGTCCCTCTTTATTAACCAGCTGAGCCACCAATAGGATCCCATTTTGGACCCAAGTTTCCAGGAAAAGTGATTTATTTTTAAATAAAATGTCTCTATTGTTCCAGATGAGGCTTATGAGCCATGTTAACGCCAGTAGTTTTCAAATAGGTTTGGATAGCTTTTTGCAGGATAACATGGCTGACATGGTTCTGGTCCCAGGAAACCCAGAACGGGCTGCACAGAGTTTCTGTTCTCTAAGGGCTGCAGAGGAGATTGAGCAAGTTTTTCAGAGGTGCAACCCACATTTTCAACTCTGTTCTTCACCCCATAAATGCATTTTCATTACAAATGTGGTACAATTTAAGGGGAAATGAGCATGCTTTCCAAATGTATGAGATTTATTGCCAAGAAACATTGTTACAACACAGAAATTATTGGTCAAACAAAAATTTCTGTACTTTATACCGGACACACCTTCCCAATTTTGTACTCTATTTGAGCTCCAAAATTTCTCAGTCATATGCCAGTGCTGCCCTGGATCACTGTCATGTTTACAATTGTACTAGAACACAGGAAAGCACAAGGCAAAGGCAGTGAAGGAACCACCGAATACCACATTAAGAGGAAAGAAGTCAGTCTACCCTGGATCAGACAATTACAGCATGCTATAGCCATTCCTCCACCATCCAGGAGATAACAGAAGAACCTTTGTAACGCAAGTAACAACATATTTGTAACTGTAATGTAATTACTGAATATATTATTGAAAATGTAACCGCAATGACAGGAACACGTTACTTTGGAATGTGCTCCACTCAGCAGTGTCGGAGAGCAATCAGGGCAGAGCCTAGACACCAAACCTTAGTTGTACCTGCTGCTGTAAAAACAACAATATTTTTTAATGTAGTGTGCAAATTTTCAGTGTTTCTGCTGCCCTACATATAGTCAAATGCATCCAATTCTACTGTCAACATTGAGCATGCAAGGTCAGCAAGGAAGATGTCAGAGGTGAAGGCTTTTGGATTGGATAAGTAATTGCATTTTTTAAAATATATTTTCAAAGAAGAATGTGCAAGTCTGATGGCATGCAGTTGGTGAAGCAAGAGAATACTAAGCAGGAGAATGATGCCAGTGCTGCAACAAATAGCTTTGTCCTAAAACTGTGAGAGAAATGAGCCATTGTGTTGTTTCTCCAAAGATTCTAACATTGTAGCTCACTGTGCAGTGAGGTAAAGTCAGCATAGTTAAATGTAAATATACAGTACGCTGCAAATCTGCCTGCAACTCCTAGCTTTTAGCTAAAGCCAAGAAAAATTAACCAGCTTAGTACTGTTTATGTAAGGGAGGATCTGTAATACACTGAAGCATTTTAAAAGTAGTGCATTCAGAGGTAAATGAACAGTATAATGAATAATTGCTGCTCAGTTACAATGGATGTTTATTGTTGGTAATGGAAAAATGCTGCAACAAATCATTTCTTGGTCAGTGATGTTATAACATTAACGAATAATATAATGTTCCCATAAATGTGACTTTTAAAAGAATGTTTCTTTTAAAAAAAGAAACTCAACAGAGTTCCCGAGGCTGGATTCATGGAGTAACACCAGTGAGTGGGTTATTTCCATTCACTGGCATGTCCACTTTTCAACCCCCTCTCACAGGTATTGTTCACTGAAAGAATGCAGACAGGAATTGTCTCAGTCTTCGTATAAAGCTGGGCATACACTGTGCGATTTTTTCAGTCGCGTTAAGCTGGGCGTACAATGAGAGGCAATCAAGAGCTTTGATATTCTAGACGATCATTGCACCAAGAACATAAGGGCTACGTTCACACTGCAGGCGAAAGCGC
>NW_005187561.1:431834-442494 GCF_000239375.1 Pundamilia nyererei
AAAAAAAAAAATCGGAATTGAGCATTAAGACCTGCAGTGTGAACGTAGCCTGAGTGTATTCAGACATATGAACTTAAACAGTGTCTCAGAAAAATAATGTTTTGATGATGGGAAGAGATATTTAGAAAATGTGTTTCACCACATTAAAAGACTAAAAAAAAGTCACTGCTTTTAAATCATTTCAATGAACTGAAAAGTAGAGTTTGTGCACGCAGCTCTGTCTCTTTGAGGGACACATGTGTTTGACTCCAATCCTCCTGAAGTCACACACCAGCTCCACAGCTGGTTTGACAAATGAGAGCCATGAGTACTGTTCACTGATGGGAGAGCACGTTTGCTGACAGACAGATTGAGGAGAGGCAGAGAAAGGCTCTGGCTGAATTTGCTGCTTTTTGCTCCATAAATGGCACAGATGGGCTGGACTACATGCTGAAACTGAAGCAACAAGCGACAAAGATAATCTCAAAATAGCTCTGCAGGAATTTAAGTAATAATGCCTTAATACACATCTGTTTTCCTTTCATCAACCTTTACAAGTGTGATGACATAACTTTTGGACTGTAAAAGCTATTATAGGAAGTTGTTTTTTTTTTGTTTGTTTGTTTTTTGCCTTGCTAGCCATGCAGTTTGGGGAAATGCCAAAAGTCTCTGTGTCAGCTGGCCCACCACTTTGATACAGATGGAAAAGACTGGAAGGGTCTCCATCAAATTTAGTACAAACACTCATGGTAATTGTTGTATCCAGTGAATAATTAATGTACCCATCACATCGCAAAGGATGAATTTAAAGCAAAACCATGTTCTTTTCCAGTCTTAACCATGTAGTTTCAGTGGTTTACTCTAACCAAACATAAATGTGGCCCCAGAAAATACCTGAAATGCAGTCCATTGCTCAACAGTTACCCACCAATCTGCTTATAGAATAGAACAGAATGATGCTTTAATTGTCCCACAAGGGGACATTTGGTTGTAACAGCAGCAAAAAACCACATATACAAACAGAACAGGACACAGGACATAGAACAGAAACACACACAATTTTTACATATTTACATCATGGACAATAATTACCAAGACAGAGTACTGTACAGTTATTAAAATTAAAGGACAGATAAGTGGCAAACCCAGTGTGACACGTGTAGACATGTATGTAGACACGTAACTTCCAATAAGTTAGAATATATATAAACTGAGAAAAGTAATATGCAAGTTATAACATTAGAAGTTGTTCTGTTGATTAGTGTACTTTACACTAGTTTAAAGTCAAAACACTCATAGGTTGCAACAAACAAACACACAACATAATTGTTTAGTTAGAGGAAACCATGAGGTTTCACATTGGTGGTTTTAGTGAAATTTCTCAACTCAACTGACCTCAGCGTTTCATTGTGATGAAATGTGGACAAGTGATAAATGACTTTTTGCCTTCAATCGAACACATTCTTATTCTGGGGATGTTTTGCCAGATGTTCTGCAAAGTGCAGTCTGCTGTAGGAGGTCAGAGTCAAGATCATGATGATGCCGTTCATTGTTTCCGCTGGGGGATGAAAAAAAGGCAAGAATATGAGGAAATGAATTGCTTCGTGAACAGTCTTACCCACTACTTTCAATGCTCGCACTCCTTCTGCTCTACTCGTCGGGTGAGGAAGCAGCGAGGCTCTGGTTGATCACAGAGAGCATTGGTTCACGTCTTGAGAAGGCAAACAGTGTGAGAATTTGTAGCTTCTTCGTTTCAAAGTGATCGCTTTACTTGTAAATATAGTCGAAACTGCATCACAGCCATTATGTTTAACTTCTGTGCACGGTGATAATGTCAGATGACGAATATGGCAAATACTTGAAAAATTGTGAGTCAGCTTCAAGCTGTTCTTTGTGTTGAGAGCTAATTACCAAACGAAAGCACAGTGGCGGGCAAAACTAATAAGGTGAACATCTTAAACATGCCTGCAAGACATCCACATGTTTGCATTGTTCCTGTGAATGTTTAACATTTAAAGCAGTCACTGGCATGGCTGACTGAAAACAGAAGGTTGCACTCTTTACACCATGCAGTTTGTAACAGCTTGTGTTGCTTTTCTATTTAAGTGCAGGTTTTGCAACAGCCAGGTCTATAGAGAGCATGGGCTAAATGTGTCTGTCCAGAATAAACAGAAGCTGGATTCATGTGTTAAACCTGCAAAAACAAACCTATACAAGGACTACATCATATTCACACACATACTTTATGTGTTTAAAACAAACTCACAGCTAAATAAAGTGCAAAGCTTTCTCTCCCTATTGTGAGTTCAAGCAGGCCTGTGTCCAAAGACCTCTCAGTAATTTTCCAAAACATCCTCCTCGTTTGTAACGGGGCTGAGTAATACGGGTGTTTTTGTTTATTTACCCTAAACGCAGTTCTGCAGAGTATTCAAATATTTTTACTCTGGAGAAAAATCCGGTGTTAATGAACAAAAAAAGCAAACATGCACAAAAAAAATACACCTAATCATAACCATTCTTCTAAAACATTTCAAGCAAACCGAGCATTCATAGTTTTTCATAGTATTTCTTGCCAAGTGATGTCATTGGGAAGGTTTATGGTTAATATGAGCAACAGGTTTCCTGCTTCCTATGTTAGAGCAGACATCCTGGAACCTGAGGAATCCCAGCCTCAGTCCCATGAGACGAGCCTTTGACCCCTAGCAGAGGTTGAGTCAGTTGGCAGCCACTTCCCACCAAAACTTTCCACTGATGTCATAAACAACCTCTACCCAGATTCGGGGGAGTGAGGTTGACAATCCTAGAGTTGGCTGCCTGCTTATGACAGCAGCCATTTTTTTCTTGAATCCTAACCATCAGGAGTTACAGACCTCATGCTGCTGAAATACTCTTTACTTGAACTGGCCTTGCCAGCAGTGTTTAGTTTATAACTCAGAGATTACTGACAATCTCAAAACTCACACAAAATACTTTTTGTGTGAAATCTGACAAAATTGTGCACACATTTACAAATCATTTTAAACATTTAAAAATAAGACACCTTAAAAAAACATGAAAAAAACATCTTCATCTGTTTCAACAACAACAACAACAAAAAAAAACATTCTCACGCCCTCAGGCAGTGGAAAAGGCCCCCATACCTGTCCTGCTAGATGTCAGCACAGCATTTGACACGTCTGATAACAATGTGGTTACATTACTGAGATTGGAACATATTATTGTACTAGGGTGGTTAAAGTTATAATCTTACTTGTTCATGTAACCAGTGATTTACCATGTACCAAAAATATCGTCATGGAGTTCCACAGGGTGCTGTGCTTGGACCACTACTCGTACTTTTGTACATTTTTAATACCTTATGATCACTTCTCTTAGGCATTATAAAACATGTTGGTCAGAACCACTATAGTCCAAAGAAGTCTGTAGTAAATTATATTTGGCTTCCTGCTTTCGTTTTGGGATCACCATAACCTTCAATGGCCAACAGTGATAACAGTTATGACATCACAAGTCAGATATCCCATGAGATTCGCCAGCTGGATGTTTAGAAAGCATCAGCTCAGCCATCAACTGTCATTTGGGCTGAAATCAGGTGATCTGCTGGAAATATGGCTGAGCCTGATTTTTGTGGCCTTCCTCAACTAATGGCATGATCAGTTTATTTTATAACCATAAAAAATAAAAATGTGCATTTTATGTTAGGGATTGCTTTTTCAATAAGCAGGTAGAAGTTGGTCTGGTTAAAGCACTCTTATTTGTGTCCATTAGGGGAAACTGGTATTGCTAGAGTGGTTCGCTCACACATAAAAAGCATGGAATATGCATAATAAAGGTTATCAATGTTAAAGTAACATGGATGTTAGTTCAACAGTGATTTGAGGTTGCATGAAAGTTGCCTGGATTTCCTTGTTAGATTTTGTAGGAAGAGAAATTTGTGTTGATTGATTGATTAGAAGACGACAAAATAAAACATTATCAATAGAAAGAAAGAAGAAATAAATCAAACACAGTCTTTTTGAATGAAGTTTAAACCCACTTGTTTTCCAGCTGATTTAACCAATGCAGTATCCAGGTAGCTGCAACCCTGGGTTTATGATGCTAACACTGGAGATAGAGAAAAAATGGCTGTATCAGTCTGAGGCACTACGTTTACCATGCAACAGATGAGACCGATTTTAGATGTAGATAAATTTAACTGTCTTAAAAGGGTCATTGACCAGGCAAACAATGTCAGAGTGTTTTGGAATTTTTACGTGCTTTTTGGAGTTTGTACATGTTTTGTCTCTACGGGCCACCGCATATATTTCTATCTAAACATATATAATTAAAACCACTTTTTTTTTTACATTAGTAATTCCTTTTGTGCAAATTTTTATATTATTGTTAATAATAAATTAATTAAAGCAACAAAACAACCTGAAGAGCCGGTTCGGAGCCGAAAGAGACGTCTCTTTTTAGTGAGCCGAGCTGAAAGAGCCGGTTCTCTAAAAAGAGCCGGAAATCCCATCACTATTTCCCTGATTACCTTACGTCAACTTAAGCCCTTAGTTTTATTTTGTTCTTTGTCGTGCTGGACTATTTGTTTGCTTGGACAATTTCTCTGTGTATGACCTGCCTTTGTTTAGTTTTGAACCCTGCTTTTTCTTTTTTTCCCCCCCTTTTTTTGCTACCTTACCTGAATAAAGGTTCATTTCTATTTATTCAAACCTGTCTTCGAGTCTGCATTTTGGGTTCAAGTTCCCCATAAGCCACAACAGTATCTTAAGTTAATATCCCCATATTTGGGTATATGTCAATGTTCTGGGGGATCTAAGTAACAAACCTGACTTGGATGAAACAAAGAACTGATTTGGAATTTGATGGTTAAAGGTCTCAGTCTATACAGAATGCGTAAGTCTGGATAGACATGTATGTAGACTGTAATCTGACAAGCCACAAAAGGCATAAATCCACATAGTGGCATTCTATGTTTACTGTGGGTTAGACTGGAAACACACTCATGCTAGTTGTTGTGATGTAAACCACTTACACATTGTTTTGTCCATTGTTTCAGGGTCCAAGTCTGCATAATGGATGTGGAGTGCAAAGTTAGCCACAACTTGTGGCTAACTTTGCACTCCACATCACATCACTACACTCAACATCAACATGAGAACCATTCCAGCCTGAACCTTAAATTATCCTTTAAATGTGTCCAAAAACATAAACAGTTGCAGATTGCAAACAGTGTTTGTTTTTCCACTTTTTTGTTGTTGTTGCACTTTTAAAAGTCAAAAATTTTCATTTTGTTTTTTTTGGTAGGATAATTGTATGTATGCGAATTCATCAGTACTGTTGGCTACATTAAGAAAAACACACTGTGAAAATGTGGTACTTTCAAAGCTTAAGTAAAATTTTAAAATCCCTTCATTAACTTCAGGAAACCAGACTGTGCAGTTCAGGGGTTCCATCTCTAAAGAGTACTTGCATACTGGCTTTTTTTCTGGCTAAGTGTTACATTTGTTACAAAGATCAATAGCAGTTTAATTTCTGTACGTTTCAATGTTTGTCCAAAGTGCTTCTGTGTATTATGGACAAACATCTCCACTTTTGTCTCGTCTGTCCAACAGATGTTGTTTCAGCAGTCATGTGGTTTGTTCAGATGCAAACCTAAACCTTACTGCCATTTTCTTTTTAGAGAGAACACACTTTCTCCTGGCAAACCTCCTAAGCACGCCATACTTGTTCAGTCTTTTTTAATTATTTAATATACTAACTGAGGCCTGAACATTGCACAGTCTAACCTTGGGGTGAATTTGATGGGATGACCACTCCAGGGAAGAGTTTGGCATCAACAGACACCTGAATGCTCCAGTCCATCAAACTACCAAGACTTGTGGTCACACTCTCTGATGATCAGTGAATGAAATGCATTTGATCAGGAGCAACCTGGCTGCCCTTAAACCTCTTTATACATGTGGTGAGGGTCCTTATTTTTTCACACAATGCGTCTACATTTTTACTTTTTTTTGTTAAATAAATAAAGGCACTGTTTTTTTTGTTTTAGTTCATATGAGATTGCAATTTTGACACCTCTGCTAAGGACCAGGTGTTTTTTATTACATCTTTAATCTTAGAACTGACAGATGATGTGCTTTCTTTTTGCCATGACTGTAAGAGAGAGAAAAAAAGCTTCTCATCAAACTCTTCAGCAGGCACTCCTTCAGCCAGTTTTACATTGCCCTGTAACACAGTGCATAATAGAACCCTTTCATGTTTGCCTATCTGCCCAGTTGTTTGTTTTCTCGAAATAGTTAAGCAAGCATAACACCCACACACCTGAACTTCTGCTGAAATGTCAGAGTTTCAGCTCTGGCAAAGACAGGGAGCACCAGGTTTTTGAAGATTGTTTTCTTTTCACAGACACAATCACCACAGGAATGCACTGCTGAGACGCATAGGTCAGAATGTGTTGGAAAAAAAGCTGTGAAGAGCCGCAGAGAAAAGGACTTGCTTCAGTAGTGTGTATGTGTGTGTGTGTATACACAGAAAAGCACACATATAAACACATATAAAAAAAAACACATATACATGCACGTATACACACGTATATCATATACCTGCTTCTCTTTAAATGTTCACTTCAAGGTTACTGTGAATGGGCACAGCACTGCACTTATACTTGTTTGATTTATAAACTGTTTATTTTTTCCAGTCTTAAAAAGAGGCTGGACTCTGTGCCGCAGTTTAAAAGCTGTTTCAGTTTGCACAGCTGGTTTAATTAGAACTTACCTGTTTGTATTTATACAGTGTTTGGAGGCAGAGGTGTGTATTATTGTAAATGATGCAACACTTCCATCTGTGGGTCAAAATTTGCAAGCACATTGTCCAGTGGGGCTCTTAACTTGGCATTACATCGTTATTCTGATTAAAACTTCAGTTTGTTCCAGGCCAGACAAACTCCTCATGTGCATTTGTAAATGTCCTGTGAGCAGCCTGCCGCCTTTTGGTGATTTCAAAAACAAGTCCTGGGGAAACCTTCAATAACGTGCACACAAGAGGGAGCTATTAGTCCAGTATTTCTCCTTGACCTGGAGTGACCCATTAAGAAGCTGCAAGGTAGGAAGACCTCCCCGAACCCTCACCTGGGTCATTTCTAACACAAACTGTATCTTGTGAAGATTATTTACAGGTTCTCTTTCAGCTTGAAACTCACTCCAATTTGCTTAACTGATGCCGTCTTCTAACTGTTTTTTGACTGATCGCTTTCCACAGATCACCTTTCCTTGTTACGGTATTCATTGTTGAATGCCTGCTTTAAGAAGAAGTAGGCAGGTTTTAGTGTGCAATCACCTCCCTTTTTTTATAAGGTACAGGTCTGTGGGACTATGTGCAGAGGAAAAAAAATTGAAAATGCTTCAAAGATCTGTTATTAAGTTGTTCCACAATTCAGCCATGTCTGGTTCAAAATTTTTCATTTCCTTGAAAGAGCAAAAAATAAATATACCTGCAGTAAGAAAATGGATGAGACTTGTTGTAGTCAGGGGCATTTCCAGGATTTTTTTTCCACAGTGCACGAGTAAAAGTTTGTTCTTAATCCTGCTTATTATACAAATGTTTTTATCATCCAAACATACATATGCAAATGTGGTAATTATTATTGATTCATTAATGTGATGGTGTACGCTTATATTTTAAAATCTGCAAAATAACGTGTAGCTAAAGCTTTTTTTTTTAAAAACAAAAAAAATGTATGGAGTGTAAGTACAATGTTCGCATCCATATTGCAGTTGAGTAGAAAGAGAATGCAAAAATGGGGGTCTGATTTATTATATAATTCTGTCCTGCAGTATCATACATAAATAATACAGTATGCATTTAGGGTCTCTGGGTGGTCCCAGTCTATTGATTGAGACCTACTGCCCTCTAACAACCTGTGGCACAGTTCAGGAGTGTTTGGCTCCATCTATAATTACAGATAAAAACACATTCTATTTTGTAGAAACGCAATTTCTGGTGTGTTTTGGTTAAAAGACTTGTTTGTGGCGCTTTAAAGAAAATGAAAATCAGTTTTAACTTTAACAAATAAAAGCATACACAGACACAGTGAGTCGGTCGGGTATTTAAATTATGAGTGGCAGTGAAGTCAACACTTTTGTGTCTGTTTAGGATTTCTTTGATTCGGTCAGTGTCTTTGTTCCCCCTGTACCGCCGCGTTCCCCCGCTCTCGATTTTCCTGAGGGGCCTGCAGTCAACTTTGACCTCCACGAAGAGTTTGTTAAATGCCTGCGTAATCCCCACGTCTGTGTTTGCGAGTGTTTTTATTCACTGTTTTTGCGCAAACGCCATGTCCATGTGTGCGTGTGCGTAATCCTTTGGTCAGCCACTCAGGAGACATCTTGTCTCTGTCCATCAGATCAACCTGACTGATGACACGGCATAATCCTTTAAATCATTCGCCAACAAGCTTTTCCTAAAGCCCTGGGGCAGCTTCTCCCAGCCAGATCAATACTCCCAACAAATCAACCACTGAGCCAATGTTTTGTTTCTTCTTTTTTTTCCTGGTTGAAATACAGCCCCCTGGAGGGTTTACAGGAAGAAGAAAAATTTGGGAAAAACCTGAATCTATTCCAAGCTTCTAGCAGTGCCAACTCTGGCGGCCCCCCTTGAATAAAGACAGATGATCAGAATGGTCTGACAGTGAGTCACCGACATCCACAGACATGCCTGTCTCTTCCTCTCAACCCTGGTTTTCACCTCAGCATGGAATGTGAAGGAATGCTCTTCGATTCTTATGGCGAACAAACCAGGATAGGAATCAACTCGCCTCCCTTATATTTGCACTTACGAGGATGTGTGCAGTCTGGTGAACAGATATGAGAAAATTCTTGGGGTGAGAGTCATGGTTTGAATAAGGACAGTGTTTATAGTATAGCAGAAATATGTGGTGGAACAGTTAAAATAAGCTTGTTTGTGCAGGCAGTGCATGCATACTGTGCACATTAGGCAAATACAACTAGAAGAGGGTTTGAAACTGAGATGCAGCTGCACATCTTGAGAATCAAGAGGATGATGGAGGTGGTGTCACTGATTGCAATTGTAATTCAATTACTGCACCTTGTGTGTGTGTGTGTGTTTTCAAAAATCTGCTGCCAGCCTCATAGTGTTCAACTTGGAAAGTGTCACGAGCAATAATTCAGAATTTTCTGTTTCATTTAATGATTTCAAAAAATTACGTTTAACACCATCTTAACAACTCTGCCTGGATTTTGACAGAAAACACATTTAAAAGAAGTTTTGGAAACAACAGCATTAAAAAACCCAAAATGAAACAAAAACTGAACAACGTCAGGCGACTCATTCTTTAATTTTATTTTTAATCTTTCGTCAACAAACATTGCAAAAGTGAAGTTGAACCATGGACTCCCCTTGGACAGAGTGCTTTGTGACCCACCCAGAGCTGTGTTGATGGGAGTGGGTGGTCCATTTTGATAAGATTCTCATGGTTCCCATAGGATTTAATGGCCTGACAGACAGAAACTGACAACCTCTAGTTAGTTTACAACAAGATCTCTGTGTGTTTTGCACTTACCCTAAGGCCACATACCAAGGTGTGTTGTGTGTATGTGTCTGTGTATATGTGTGTGCCTGTATGCCTGTGAGCTGTGGGGGTTTCTATTAGACTAATGTTACCTAAACTACCCCAAAAGGCATTTTATTTTGA
This sequence comes from Pundamilia nyererei, assembly GCF_000239375.1. Taxonomy (NCBI): domain Eukaryota; kingdom Metazoa; phylum Chordata; class Actinopteri; order Cichliformes; family Cichlidae; genus Pundamilia; species Pundamilia nyererei. Next base: position 441,517 of record NW_005187561.1, read on the forward strand.
ACAGGCAGCTGTTAGATAAGATCGCCTCGGTGAATACATTAGCACCCATCGGCAACCATTCCATCCTTGTAGTCAGTGAATAAGGCAGGAATGCAGGGCGGTGGTGTGGGTCAGCTGTCTCAGAAGCTTCTTCGAGCCAAAGGGGATAATCAGTCATTTCTCTGACACCAGGCTACAGATCTACGTATCTCCTCAGGCAGTTTCCACAGGTTACTGTGGGAGCTTTTATTTTGACAGATACCTGTTATGTGCAGATTGTTTTGTAGGTAGAGTGGGCTGCTTAGCATTAAATCAAAATGGGGCTCAGACATGCACATCTGCACGTATATGCCCTGGCACACATGTAGGGGTGTAAGATGAAGCCTTCATGAACTGTGACCAAGCACCCTGAGTCAAAGGTCAAGCTACTGATTTGCCCCACCCAGCCCCCTCCTCTTGCCATGCTTCAGAGGGAAGGTGCTGAACATATCATGACCTGACAAGGTGCTCGAGACATGACCCCCCCAAATCCTCCCACTCAATATTTCCTACTGCTTCTTTAATGCCCTCATTTCTTTGAACAAGTTTGGCATAAATCTTCCTCACCCTTTGTTCCTTCATTCCCACCCTCATGTTGCTTCTCTTCGCTCCTTCTTCTCCCTTCTCTTTACTCTCTTTTTTGTCCTTCTTGCTCTCTTCCCTCTATAACTGGTGGAATCCCAGCCCATCCACCTAAGTGCCATCGTTTAAACAGGGTAGAACGCTCCGCTAATATATAACCAATTACACTGGTCACATTTCCTGTGTCTCCTTTGAGCTCTCTGCAGGCTCAAAGTGCCAATCAGGCCTGGAATGCCAGAACATGGCTCTTATTTGCCAGGGGTCAGCGCACCAGTAACCTCACATTCTAAAGAGCCATTGTTCCCATGGCTAGAAAACTCGGGAGAGGCACACACACACACACACACACACACACACACACACACACACACACACACA
>NW_005187561.1:442514-451909 GCF_000239375.1 Pundamilia nyererei
CACACACACACACACAAACCCTGGCCCCTAGAGGCCCCACATCAAGGGCCTGCTCTGTTTAAACAGCATCCGCCTGCATAGCCACCCGCCATGAAAAGGATTAAACAAGGTGTGTGAGCATGTGTGTGTGTGTGTGCATATAGGTTTATACACTGCAAAAACATGTCTGTGATAATGACTGATTTAATACAGTATTTGGTCAAAGTATTCGATCCATGTGTATAAATGTTTATTTTTGTTTTTATTTAATAATAAATTGCACTTTGTATGCATTTGGGCATCTGTGCAAGAGTAAGAGAACATAGCAGATACTCGGCATGTCTTGCTGATCTAAAGTGCCCAAACTGTCCTTGCACAAGGCATGGTGACAGAGCAAGGATGCTTTATAACGCACAGTGCAGAGCTTCGACATTCTGTCGACAGGATATGAAAACACAAACAAGATATGACTCAGTGTGGATGAACACTTGTCACTAAAGTGAGTGTGTTAAAATTGAAAAAGAAAAAGAAAAAACTCTTTGGCTCATTCTTCTCTACAGTAGAGATATTACTGTTGCTGGTTGTTCAACCATGCCCATATGGACACTGAAGTATTATATCGACAATAATATTCTTCTCTATTCCTTTTGTTACATTATTTTCATACTCATGTAGAAGATGAGGCCTGATTTGCAGTTCGAATACCAGTTCATCGTAAACATGGGGAGGTGATGGGGCTAGGATCAGGGCTCAGTCAAGTTCTTCTTCAAGAAATAACTATTTCTTTGTGAACTTCATTTTGTGCATAATCAGGTTTTTGCACCACAATGAAAGTTTAATACTGTCTTAATTAAATCCATCCTTCTATCGGTCTATATTTCTATTCATTTACTTGCGCTTATTCAATCAAGGGTCTAGTATAGTTAGAGAAACTCTAGTAGACTGCCCTGATAGAGCTCCTTGAATTCTATTAGACTTCAGTGAACAAACCCCTCCATGAATTAACACCTTATGATTGAGATGTAGTTGGGCTTGCCTCAACACACAGATTGGACTCTGGAACCAGTTCCTTGAAAAGGGCTGCCATGGGTGAGAGGCAGCAGGCAGGGGTAAGTACATTTTTACCCCACTGGTCACTTGCACAGTGAGCACTTCAAACCTTATTCAGGCAATGATAGTGTGACCTGGAGGGATGTGACTGGGAGCAATGGCCTACCCAGTCTGAATCCCAGTGACTTATGAATTAACCACACAACATTAAGGGTGTTTATAACTGAATGTAGCACCAGAACAGAAAGTAGCAGGTTGATAATAGATTTTGTAATTATATTATCAGATCTGCAGCCTTAAGTCTTGGACAAGTCTTGGGTGAAGATAAGGGCAGAGTGGTAAACGATCATCACCTAGTGGTGAGCTGGATCAGGTAGTGGTGGGAGATGCTGGACAGGCAAACGACTCGGGAGTGGCGCTTTACTATGTTCAAAGTGTAAATCGTTAATAAATCCGGTGTTAATAAATCTATTAACTCTGGCTGGGTAATGGATGTTTACTGTAGAAACAAAGAAACACAAAACGAAGAATCACAAGTGTCTCAATGTGAACATAGGCAGCATTAACCTAGCATATCTTTGTGTGGCAAACGTGCCTGAAGAAAAGTCACACTGCCCTTTTCCACATAGTTTACTTTTGTTTTCTTAATCTAGCTCTTTAATTAGGTTTAGGCACCAAAACCTATTGCTTTAGGACAAGATCATGGTTTTGATTGAAATACAATAGGATAGAGACCGCTCTCGCTCATGCCGTGACAAGTGAGAGTGGGAGTGAGAATGAGCTCCAGCCTAAGACACGATAAGTAACAAAAATGCACAAAAGTATGAGCACTAGTATGTTTGTTACCTCGTTTTTCTGCAACGACAAAGAACTTAGGTTAATTCGTGGTCTGCCAGACACCTGTGGCATCCTATATGGTTTTAACTCATGTCACTGGAGCAAATCCAGAAATCGGATTGGCTATAATGTCTGCTGTCTTTGGATTTCAAACAATTATTGGATTCCAGACCTCTTTTTATGTGTTTCAGCAGAAACATGCAAATACATGCACGCACATGCATACACACACAAACACACAGTTTCACAGTATGCAGTTATGTTAAGAGAAACCTGACATACCTGATGGATCGAAACTACTCCTACGCTACTCTGTTAACCCCTCAGTGTTCAGCGTGGGAAACAATGCTTTAGCTATGCCAGCTAATTCCTGCTCAAATACTTAAGATGGATGGATGGATAACGGAAACACTGATAAATGCTGACACGGCCTCGAAAAGAGAAGGAGCGTAGAGGGATAGAGGCTCCATAATGGGAAGAAAAGGTGAGGTGTGGAAAAAAAGGAGAGAGAAGGTTGTCAATGTGCTGTTTTTCATTTGTTCTCTCCTTTTCCCCTTCCCCTGCTTGCCTATAAGAGATATCTGAGGCCAAAGGGCAGACAGCCCTTTCAGAGAAACATGATTGCAGCCTTGTTGCGAAAGGCCTTTCATTTAGAAATATATGACTTCTGTTAAAGGAGAAAGCTGAAGCATTCCCTCTTCCATCACTGCTTTTCTCTACCACACAAAACCCTGGCAGAGAGAGACCTTGTGCCTCTGAAAAAGGCCTTTCAAGACACTTGTGTTTTCAAGGTCCTGCTTTGAAAGGCTGTGGGTTTACAGACATAAAAATCACCACCCAGATCAAGCTGAAGTGACATTTTTTCCTCTCTCTGTAACATACTGTAATTCCTCTTTTCACTGTCTTTATTACACACACACATATATCTAAATATCTGATTAATGAATGCAGATGTATACACGGAAGTAAGCTCAAAAAATCATTTCCCTTCTTTAGTTTCACACCAAAATGCCGCGTCATGCTTTGGCCTTAAACTTGCTTTGCAAGCTACTCTGTTATTTTGGCCTGAAGCGCTTGGAGGTTATGTAGCTTAGGTCAATACCATCTGCGTGTTACCGGCATGCCACAGGGTGATGTCACATGTCCTCACTGATGTCAGCAATTAGATGGTTGAACTTTTAGATAGCCTCAAATCCTCAGCATACTGTTCCCGGCTCATACATTTGATATCTTGATCCTTATCAGTGATAGGGGCACCATACAGCGAATAGACGCTGCTTGCGTTTATGTCACTTAAAAGTGCCTTGTAACATGATATTCTTCATAAATGCAGAGGCTAGATGTGAGGGATGTGAAAGGTTTTAGATGTGGATGGTATGATGAGTTGTATTGAGTGTAAGTGCAGCAGGAGCCACATATTTTATTTTTCAGACCAAAGACTGAGTAGTTCTATTTTTTATAGAGTGATTTTACCAACACATAAACATCAAGTTCAAGGACATTCTACAAAGCTGAGGGCTTTCAAATGGTGTCCTGGGCTTTTTCACTCTCTCCCTACAGTAGGCTGATTTTTAAAGCACCCCCCACACGTGGGCTTGTCCACTCAGCACATGAGCTGAATGTTGCGTGATGTAGGCCACACTGATAAGGGGAAGACAAGAAGGAACATTACACTGCACTTGCTTTATCAGCGGCATGTCCTTTGATATAGTTTCACTACTGGCAGATTAAAGGCGCCTGCCGACTTGCAGGGACTGCACTGCGGCGGCAGTAGGCTGATTGTGGACTTGAGCCGGCAGCTCGCACTTCTGCCCTTTCACAAATTTGGAATGACTTGTTAACGGTTGTGTAATGATGACTGTACAGGGCAAAAACTGGAGGTGGAGAGAGTGGTGTGAATGCTCGGGTAAAATTTCATTATTCACCTTAGCTTCTGAATTTCTTTCTCGCACAGGTGTCCATTTATCATATTTGGGATTTCCCTCACTTTCACCTTGGTTTAAAAAACCAGGTCACAGTCTGTCCTCTGACAGATGAACTCCTCTAAACATTATAGTTGTTGGTTGGGACTAAAGTTAGAAACTGAATCGTTTTCTGTTCTCGTTCAGTGTCCCGTATTTTGGATTTCACTGGAAACCCCCTGCAAACAGAACATAAGCTGTTTTCTTGCAAATTAGTGGATTAGTTTATCCTGTCACAGGTTTAACATTCCTCCTTTTATAAAGGTCCACTTCCCATGCCTGCAAGGCTGGTTTCTATGACAGTTTAAGTTATAGAGATAGAAATAGGTTCCGGTAGGGGATAATCACGCTTTTCTTTCCTTCGACAGCCAGGAAAATCTATCCTACACCTCAGGGTCATTGTTCTTTGTCTGGCAGTAATATCTGCATGCTTTGCACAGCAGGCTCTTAGCAAAATTACGCACACTTGAGTGTCTGCACTCATATATGTATGATTTACAACAGCATATAGTATTTGCTTCGTGAGACACAGTTATGAAAACCACAAATTAGGGCTAAAAAAACTTACTTTAATGTTCCTAAACATCAGTACAGTCTATAGGTTTATGTTAAAGAATAAACAATGTTACATTTTGAACAATGAAATTGTTGCTTTTCATCCCTCTGGTGCACATTTCCAACAAGCAAATCCTCAGTATGGCATCAGCTGTGGTGCCATTTGTTTGAACATTTGTTTAGAAAGAATGAAAAAGTTAGAAGTTTTCTGAGCAAAGACAGATAGATGGATGGATGGATGGATGGATGGATAGATCTGCTCAGCCATAATAGAAATAATAATAGAGGAAGACATAGAAAAGCCTGCAATAAGATTCTTTTTTCTTCAGCAATCAGACTTTTTATTTCCAGAATATGACTATAAGTTCAAACAGTCGCCAGATCTTTTGTGGTAAATTTAGTTGTTTCTGACATACACGGCAGTGTCTTACTTAGTAGCAGCCAAGTGGCTCCTTCTCTTCTCTGGCGCCAAGGCTGATAAGGAAAGCAAAAGCAGGATGAAGTCACAAGGATTTTCTTTTCCAAATACCTTATTTGAGACCAAGTTATTGTCAAGTTTATAAATGTTGCTGCTAGTTTAGTAAGTATCCAAATGTTGCCTGACCTTGTGTTTCCAAGTGAGAATCAGTAATACAGTTAAGATGATCGTGGTTCTTTAAAATCAAAGATATACACAACATGTTCAGAACATGCAGGAAGTTTTGAGCGTGGGCAGAAAATCTTGCTAAAACACATCTGTTTTATTGAAGTCAGCAGGTGGATGATTAAAAATAAACTGATTTATTATCCCTAAAAATAATATATCAGTCAGAAAATGGTACAGTACTGCCTCTGGGTTTGGGGGGTGGGGTGTTGTCAAGCAAGAGAATTTTAATATTTTTTGGGATCTTTTTTATGAGCGATGGGAAGGTGAGCGTGAGGTGGATCATCAGACTGGTGCAGAGCTAGCAGTGAGTCAAAACGTTCGATTAAGTCTATCTATGTTCAAACAACCACCTGACTGAAAGGCTAAGGCCATGTGAATACAAGTAGGCAAAATAAGTTGCTGCCGTAGGGTGGTTGGGCTCAGCCTTAGAGACAGCTTGAGGAGCACGTAAACCTGGAGGAGGGGTGTTGAAAGGACACATGGGTGGCTCCCCTTGGAGGTTTTCTAGGCACGCCCAACTGGGACCACACCCTGGAGTAGACCCAGAACTGCTGGAGAGATATTTATGTCATCTGACCTGGAAACGCCTCTTCCCCCGGGAAGAATTAAAAAGGATGTCTTGAATATCCTGCTCAGCCTGCTGCCACTGCAACTCGTTTTTAGGCAGAGGATATTGGATAGATCAATGGACTGATAGTTTATTACTGATCGCACATACATCCGGGGTAAGTTCCCAAACAAAATACAGAAAACTAGCATGATATCTGACCAAATCTTTTAGTCTTTGATATTATATACCAGTAACTGTTGTTATTTAAAGACATTTTAAGCATTTGACACAGAAATTGGTGCATTAAGAGTAATCTAAACAGAAAAATGAATTATCAAAGTTTCATGGGTGAAGACTCCCCTGACCATATTGCTTAACAAAACTTAGAGTTACAACAACACATTTTTATTTCATGGCACATCTTTTTGGTAATTTTATTTGTAAAATAAAGCAACCAAGATGTGATTCAAGTGCAGACTTTCAGCTTTAGTTCAAGGGTTTTCCACAAAACTGTCGTACTGTCATACGTTTAGGAAGTGCTGCTGTTTTTATACATAGTCTTATTGGTCTTACTTCACTGGATAAACAGACAGAATTTTAAATATATGGACTCTTGCTCTGCTAGACCTTTATTGCATCCACCTTTGGTTGATGCTTGTTTGTGGATCTCTCTTCCTCCAGGTTGCTCTTCAGTAACTGAAAAGCATGCTCTGCTGGTTAGAGCCCTGGTGACTGAGTTGGCCATTAAACAATATCTCATTTCATTACCTTGAGTAACTCTTGGCTTGCCTTTGCAATATGGTTTGGATCAATGTTCCCTCTAATTTTTCACGTGTCTGAGCGAGCACACAAACTCCCTGAGAGGTCCCTTGGACCACTGTGAGCCACAGCAGACGTGTGCACCGTGGTCACGCCAGCATCGAATCCATCCAAGTTACATGGTTTATTAAAATAATCAAATTACAGCATTTATGTTAGACAACTTTTAATTAACTGCTTTAGCCCACTTACAATGAAAATTAAAAAGAAAAATCTTGTTAATGACCTGTGTAGTGTGTTAACACTATTGGAAGTAAAAATAACTTGAACTCCAATTTTGAAAAAACAACTTTCTTTCTTTTCTTTTTTTCTTATATAAAGCTCTGACTCTTATTATGAGTATGTATATAGCAAAATACAGGATATAATGACCAATGATGGGCAATTAATTATATAGTTACTTCTTCAAAAAAGTAACTGAGTAATGCAAACAACAACGTTTTTTGCAGCTGTTTACCTAAAAATGCAGCCAAGGCAGTTTTAAATAAACATTTCAAACTATTTACAGAACAATCAGCTGTTCTGCTTCAAATTTGATGCCACACAAATTATTTGTGCCACTCCAAAAAATAATTTCTGTCCACTATGAGATAAAGGAGAACAACAGCCTGATACCTGCAGGCCTGACAACAGGAGATGTGTCACTCCTGTAACACCTGTAACATTCAGCAGTCGCCTCATTGTTCTGACACACACAACCTATTGACTACACTACACACTAACTACACAAGATTTGCGCTAAACGTCACAAATCTCTCACATGCCAAAACACCGCGTCACTCCTAAAACTTCCCCCTTCCTAAACAACTAAATACCATGTTGCCATATCATCTTTTGATTGGTCGACATGGTACATTTTTCGACGAATAGGAAAGGGTGGCTTTGTTTGGTTTTGGTTTTGCTCACTCATGGCGGAGAGCGCTTTCGAGCGTTTTCCTTATAAAACGCAATTTTTGCCGTTTCTTCCCACAGTAAATATAAACAACGATAGTATTCAGGAAGAAAACCAAACATTGCAGATATTTTTATCATAACTCTGGTTTTACGTGGCCTAGCAACACAATTTACAAACTGGTATAAAGTCCACACTTTTTCCATCAATTGTTCCGTCTGTCCTGCTCACATCTCCAGTGGTTGTACACGTTGTCATTAATGTGGCTTCACTCCACATCAGCCACGCCGCTTTGCTAGCTAAAACACCGGTGTCGGCACATAAGGACGCTGTCATAGCCTGTCAACGACGTTGATTAGCTGCGTGTATATACGAGTGTGAATCGCATTATTGGCTGGACTATGGGACAAGGTGGCATCGTTCTAATCCCATACTGGAGCAGCCAGTACTTACTGACTAACACTGCAAAACAGAATTGTTAACGTTTTAATTTCAATTCAGGTTAGATTTTTTTTGTGCGCAATGCAGATTTTCTGTGCGCAGAGACCGTGCCAGCAGTGCGCAATTGCACACGTGCACAGATGGAATATTGGTTTGGATTGTCGTCCATTGGCACTCTTCAGTGCTCTCCAAGCAGCTCTAGAACATTTGAGTGAATCTGAGCAGAATATAGCCAACACACTTCATAATCCATCCTGCTGCTTCAATCAAAAGTCCCATTATCAATAAACACTATTGGTCCAGTTCCTCTGGTGGCCATAGCTGCCTCCACCAAACTTGAAAGATAATGTAGTATGCTGCAGGTATTTCCTTCTCCATACTTTTGTTCTTGAGTGTAACCATTGGTTTTCACCTTGATTTTAGACTTTGACAATGATATGCCCGCTTCGTCAGGAGTGTTCTTGACTTTGCCACATGTTGCAGACGGGTTTTTCTCTGTTGTCTTTCAGGCCTTTTGCATTCATTTGTTTTAAAAATGTAACAGGTTGTCGATATGGCTGCTCCTAAAGTTTTGCTCTTAAAGCATGTGCACTAGTTTTGCTCTCTTTGATAGAATTATTTTGTTTTTTTTAACCTAATGATGGCCTTCTTCACTTTGACCAATATTTGTTTGGACCGTATATTAAGAGTCCCACTGAAAACTTACCAAATTAAATGGTTGGAATCAACTCTAAATATTTTATTAGCTTATTTTGTCATGGAATAACTAGGAAACAGGCCACACCTGGCATTGAGATGCCCACTGTTAAGGCAATTGTTAGGCCAGTGCTAGTCATAAAAACTCTGCTACTAGACTTCCCCACTGACGCAGGACACCCTCTTCTCTGATGGATGACCATGACATACTGTGGTGACTCACAACATGTGTCTCTGTTTTTGTTCTTTTAAGATGAAAGAAAAAAAGAAGCACAAAAGTCCTCCTAACCATTTTTTTTCTTGGAAAACACCAGCTGTCAAGTAGAAGTGCTGCATTTGTGAACATGTGCAGGTTTGTGCATGTGTGTGTGCGTGTGTGTAGCCAGGACACTGTCTTCATCCAGACCACAGTAAATAAAAAAGTAGCTTCTGGTCAGAGATGAGGCAGGACTCGAGGCTGGTTATGGTAAATACAATATGACTCATGTACAGTTGGCCATGTGGACTGAACAGATTTGACGTGTTGTGCCAAATGTTGGTTTTCAGATCTTTGGTGCCTGAGTTCTAGCATCAGTCGATATGGAGCACCAAAAAAAATAATAGATAACGTCTCACAGTTAATAATATAGAGCACATACTGTACTTACAGCAAGTGATGAAAATGATTTTCTTGTAACCTCAAGGGAAATAACAGAATACAGTGTTATAAATTAGAGGGTAAGGATTTTTGCTGCAGGCAGATACTGTTTGCACCTGCTCAGCTGACATAGTTTCATAGTCTCATCTCACATATATATATCTCACCTCATGTCCTCCTGAGACCCAGCCTATTCATTTATGTCCTTGTAATGGACATTTGTTTTTGGTCTATATTTTTTGCTTATGCTCAATAGAAGACATCCTGGACCTACCGATGATATCTCATGTGCTTGGGTGGGAAATCACAAAAAAAGTTAAACTGAAAGGTAC
>NW_005187561.1:451965-480755 GCF_000239375.1 Pundamilia nyererei
GTATATATCACCAGTTACACCGGCAACTCCAGTATCCATGACTTAATAAAAAAGGTATCAAGGAATGAAGATGATGTGGCCTCTCACAACATCTTTTATGAACATCTTTTTAATGCTTGAAAGTCCGGCATTTTAACATACCAGTCTATGGAGATCGACGCATGTTTGGAGCAAACCTCAAGTGGCCACTACTGTAACTGCAGATTTTGGCATTTCCATGCTGACTTGATGGACTGTCATGTGTGATACATGACATTTTATTTTTGAGCAACAGCGCAACACTGCTTGGCACACCTCTGAAATCTCTTTATGAAGGTGGTTTACATGCTGTATACTGATTCTTGGGGATGGCTGCTAAAGCTAATAAACTTGAATATTGAAATTCAAAATGAAATTTGGGTAGGTGTGTTTTTCCAATGATTTCATGACTTAATAATGAGAGAAACACATTGTTTAGTCCATATTTCAAAAATTCTGTTGGACAGATATATAAACTTGATAAAACAGTCCATATCAAACAAAAGATGTTGTTATGGAAAGACATTTGAAAAGTCCACAAAGAGGAAAATCTTTTAGGCATTTATCAGCCGAAAAAGAAAAAAACAGACATATAAAAGTCCCCAAAATGTCTATTTTTAATGGGGTTTTCCATCTTTTTGTAGTTGCTTTTTGTTATGTCCTGGTGTATTCACTTATCAGTTATATGCGTCATCCTGTTTTGCATCAGTTTTGTGGTGGTTTTTGCCAGTTTTTGTAGTCATTTTGCCTTCTTATGATCATTGCACATCTCTGTATGGTTCATTTAGTGTCTTTGTAGTCACTATGTAGCTGTTGTAATAATGCTGTGCAGGAGACCCTAGGCCAGTGTCTACTAGTGTGGGTCAGGAATTCTTCCTGGAGTACAACTGTTTATGTTACCACATCAGCCGTTTCCAGCCACCAGGACAGCAGTTTACTGCTGCTGAGCTGTTATCTATTTTTGGAATGTGTGTGAAATGAGTGAAAACATTACACAATCGCTTTCTGATTAAACATGCATTACAGTTTTCACGCTGACTTTCATGAAAATCATAAATCTAGGTTACAAGTTGTTACTTTACATGAGCCTCTTTTAAAGAAAAATCACTAAACAACTTATTTAATTAATTATCTGATGATCAGAAGATTTTAGGATGCTGAAAGTCAAATCCTTACCTGATTACAATTTGGCCAACCTCTCATTCAAGATCATTTCCTCATACTAATGGCCAAGGTTGTTAAACCAAAGTTATTTAAATAACACAAAACCAAGTAAAACATTTAGGTATTATAAAGTATCTTAGCTAACTGAAATAAAAATAATAACTATATTTCTGAAAAAATGAAAATCAAAAAGATCTTTTTGAACTTAGAAAGCTAACGTCTCTCTGCAGATAGTTTGCTCACATCTATATAGGGAACAAGTGCACAATCAGTATTACCCTCTCTGATTTCTCAAGTGCTTATGTCATGAACCAGCCACTGCTATCGAGAGGGAAGCTGCAGGAAACGTCAGTCAACATGTGCAGTCTCTCATGGATTACTGACTACCTAACAGGCAGACTGCAGTATATGAGATTAGACAGTGCTCTGATTTGGCAAACAAGGAACTGTCCTGTCTCCATTCCCGCTCAACTGGTACACCTCTGACTTACAAGTACATATAAGTACTGGTCACTGAATGTACAAAAATTAAAAACCAAAATAAGATGTTGCCTTATTGACACAAAATCTGGAATTTTTCGGACTTGAACTTGTAATGTAAAGTACAGACCTGCCAAAAGCGTTTCGTCATCAAAGGATACAATGTGAAAAAACTTAAGTCAATATCAAGCGATAATAAGCTGATCCTGAAATTTCTAAACAATAAAAGGAAGAAATGGGTATGATCCAGAAGTTGAAGCTGTATCTGTATTTTCGTACATACTTCATGATGTCAGTGAGGTAGTTTGAACTCTTGTTGGCAGAGCTGGGCCCACATCTTAGGAGGCAGAGTGGTAAAAAAAAAAAGTCTGTAAAATAGTGACCAGCATGAGGAGAAAAAGTCTGAAAAATAGTAGTATTATTTTACTATTTCCATATCATTGTACGTTCAGCAACAGTAAGCATTTTGAGCGACAGGCGTAGTTGTTTCCAACTTCTGTAGTTTGACTGGTCAGATCTGTTGTTCACAATCGAAAAATTAGGTTTGAAAAAAGGAATGCCGCAAATGTAAATGGCTGTTTTAACAATAGGTGAGTCTGAAAAATATTTTCAATTCACAAAAGACAGATTTTAGGTGTCCAGTGTGTAAAGGTTTTAAAACTCATTAGTGAAGATGGTTCTGTGATTGGCTGCAAACTGGACACTGTGATGTAGAAATCACTGAACCAATCACATGGATAATCCTGACCACAATCTGCATCACTTACTGGACAGGCAGCATAGTTTAATCTCTATCACACTGATTCAACTCAGCTACAGTAAATCTTTTATATCACGTCCAATTACTGTACAGGGAATGTGTGTAATAGAAAATCTTTTCTTTTAATAATTCAATTCGGTTTTGCTTTGTTAATTTAAAAATATCCTATAGGATATTTTTAAATTAACAACAATAATAATAACAGTAATAACTAGTATACTAGTTATTACTGTTATTATGATTACTATATTAGTAATCGAAAAGTAATATAGCAATTATATCACTATATTAACTGCTGTAAGAAGTATTTCTTAGTTTGAATTGAACCTAAACAATATCTAAATTACTAAATAATACAAAATAAAATAAAGACTAATTAAAGACAAATTCAAAAATGCAGAACTGTATTAACTCCTCCAGAATGTTTTTATATTGCTGCTAATTTTAGATCGCCTCATGTATGTTCATTCCACAGACACTGTGATGCATGACAGATCTTATCTATCGTGTCAAACAGCAATCCTTACATTTCGATTTGAATTACAATTTTGGTAAGCGGATGGAACATCTATCTGAAAGCAAAGATTTTAATTATGTAGCCAAGAAGCACATGTACTATGTGCTGCCACTACCACAGTGGAAAGTACAGAGCCACGTCTCACAGTGAAAAAAGGGAAAGCAAATTTTTTTCCATGTTTATTTAACTTACAATTGAAAAATTGTAATTTCTTTTTTCTAAACATACTCTAAACGTTTTGAATGCCTTTTGATTTTGTGTATGTGGACACAAATCAGTACTTATGAGAGTGAAAGTTGTGCTCATTTTTACAAAATAGTGTAGGGAAATTTGTGCTGAGGAACAGCAGCACACGTAATTAGACTAAAGGTCATGTCTATTTCACGAACTGCCGTGAGACTGAGTTGAATCACCACACTTTGAGTTATTTCCAATAAATGTGTTCCTTTGTACCAACCAGGTCACCATGGTACCAACAGGCAGCTGTGCTGGAGGCAGTCCAGAGGTGGACTGAGAGGAGGCTCTTTAAGGGAAGTCTGAGTTCATTTAAATGAGATAAGGATTTTCATTTGATCACATCTTCTATTTTAGGAGTGTTGTGCCATGTTTAGTGAACATTTATTGCACCTTGTTTCTTTTTACTACGATACAATGGGTGGAAACCATGCTAATCCTACCACTGCTTGTAGGATTAAGTGTGGGATTTGTTAAGGCCTGACTGAAGACCCTCTGACATATCATGTTTCAAGTTAGGAATGAGAGGAAACAAAAATGACAAAATAGGAATTACAAAAATAGGAATTTCTAGAATCCCTTTCTGTTTTTATTTGTTTGTGACGGGACTGTGTTTTAAACCTGTCTACAGAAAGGGAAGAAAAGTATTTATCACCCTGCAAATCGCATATGTAGCGTGTCATTTTTTTTTACCTGCTATGTCTTTTAACTCCTTTCACTAATTGTCTTAAGATGGACAGAACCCAGGCAGGTATTGCCACATGAAGTTCATCCACGGACTCAACTGAACCCACCCACTGTGCTGTGATTAAAGGCGGTCATTTCTGTGATGGGTCACATCAACATCTGCCTGCTTTTCCTTGCTTGCCTCTACCCCTCCTGCTCTCTTTATCCTTCACCATGTATGGCTTAAATTACAAAGATTTCAGCCAGTAGTGACTCATGTCAAGAAAATGCACTTCTGTCTCTCATTTTTTTCTTTTGTTTGTTTTGGGTTTTTTGGTTTTTTGTTTTTTCAAATGTATTAATGGCTTTCAATCACACTCACTCTCCATTTGTCTCAGTGTACTCTTTTTCATTTCAGGACATTTCTGCTTCTTTCTTAAAACACCCTTTTGTCATGGATTTGGAGTGCCACATCATATGCTACAGCAAGTACTACAGTGCATCTTGACAGAGTGTGGCAGCACACATCCTCTTCCCATTTGCTAGACCCTCACCCCCCAAAGACCACTGCAAGCCTCAGATCCAAGCCCAGAAAGAGAGAGTTGGGAAACACTTGGGGTTGTAGAGAGGCAAGGATCGGAAGAAAATGGAGCTGAGGGAGATGGATGGACATGAGTTGCGTGGATGAGGAGGGAGAGAAAAACGGGAGCACAATTAGTCATCGATTTCAAAGACAGCGTATAATAAAACATTTCCCCCTTAGGTAAACCGCCCACGCTTTGCTCAGTGAATAAGGCGAAAAGAATGCACGAAAGCCCACTCACCGCCGAGCGGCTCGCCCCCCCTCACTTATGCTGGCGCTCTCTCGCTCTCTCTCTCTCTCCGCCGACACATCTTATAATGGGTTTCACCTCCACCACTCAAACGCGGGCTTTGGCAAATAATAAAATAAAATAAATAAATAATTTGAAAGTAAAACTGAAACATTGTTTAAAAGAGATCCACGCTCGAGAAGTGACTGTCAGTTTTTAAGTTTTTTGGGGTTTTTTTTGCAGCCGTGGGATTTGTCAACAGATAGCAGCACAATGACGAGGGCGTGCCAACCTGGTGAAAAGGACTGTCGGTTTTGAATCCAATGAAAAGCATCATATTTAATGGAGGATGCACTAACGGTTGGGTGACTGGGGGGGGATACACACGCCAAAGAAAGCCCCCCGAATACAGCGAACATGTGCCAATAAAGGCTAATAAAGGCCACTGATGTCACACCGCCTTTGATGAATTATGGTGAAAATAAAAGTTGAGCAGGGGCGACGTACATTAGCAAGGGCAAACCTCTGTTAAATTAATGAAAGGAGCGAGCCTACTCAGGTGGTGAAAGGAGCAGCAGAATGGTGTGCAGACACAAATGTAAGCGAGCAGCGCGGTGATTTAACTGACAGCGCTGATGATTGAGACCTGTTTTGTCCGGCTGTTAAAGCGAAATTCACTGTGCTCGAAGAGAAACACAAAAGACAAACGCATGCACAGTTTGCGTGTGCTTTTTCCTTTTTTTTATACTCACCTGAATGTATCCTTGCTGTTACCCGAGCAACAGGCAAAATTTCAAGGGCTCTTGTACTGCACTGGTAGCCCAGACCACTCTCTCTCCCCGTCTCTCTCTCTCTCTAAAACACAGGCTCTTTAATACACAATCAAAGTCACTGATAAAGTCATTGTAGTCCTTGCACAAGCTGACAATCAGCAAATAGTCACTGTTGTTTGGGGGTGGTTGTGGTGGAGAGACAGAACAAAAGAGCAAGAAGTTGAAAAGCAGAATTTCCCAAAACCAGATGGGCGTTTCACAGTGTGTCAAAAACATCAAATCTCTGACAGAGGTTAAATGAATGAGAGCTTTTGTACAATGTGTTATTTAATGTGTGTGTGTGTGTGTGTGTGTGGGCACAAAAAAAGAAGAAGAAAAAAACACCCTAAAAAAATTCTAAGAAGTACAAAGAAAGATACAGAGCGGTGATCTCTGTGGTGTCAGGGTTGACCTGGTGTCCTAACATTTACCCTGACGTTCACGACTGCGGCAGTCAACTGCAACATATGTGAGTCACATCTTTCAGCATTTTTCAACGTTGTTCATGCTCACACAAACACACACACACACACACATACATGTGCACACTGCGATCAAGATAAAGGAAACCACGATGAGTCAGGGACAAGCTACAAATCAGCTTTCAACCCTTTAACTAAAGGGAAAACACGGTGACATCAGACGTGACCTTAAACATGCTGATGAGCGAGCTCTGCATGCAAGCGCAAGCACGCGCGCGCGCACACACACACACACACACACACATGCATGACAGTATTATTATTATTGTACATGCAAATACGCAGCCAGGCATCTGTGAAAACCCCAGTTTAATTTACTGCATCTTAGCCTTCACCTTTTCAAATAAGTGCAATAGCGGTCAAAGATCTACTGGAAATGTTTCACCATGTGAAACTGCCCACTCTTTGTTTGACTACAATATTACTCGAAAATATTCCCCTTTTCCTCCAGAGTGAAATACTTAATTGGAGAGTTTTCAGTGTACTCAAACTATGAACTCACTTTCCATTTCTCTCTAAACTCTCAGACTGTTTTCAAGTAAGCTAATCAGCATCTCCTGCATTAGTCACCTCTTTACCCTCTCCATCCCTCTTTCTTCATCCCCACTGTCTGCCTTCTGTTAGTGCTGGCAGTGTTTGGCTGTGTAAGTGTCCTTTTGACTGTCATCTTGTCTGGGGCCGCAATACATTTCTCCCTCCTCCACGTTTTCTTCCTTAATGTGTATGAGTCAGGGTCTTAAGCACAGGTTGTACAGTGGTAAGTGTTGAGGAGGGCTTTGTGTGTGATGCGTACGTGTGCATATTTGTGTGTCTTTATTTGCATGTAGCCGTGTGTGTATGTGCATGCCTGCTAATGCCAGTAGGCACCATTATCTTTCCCGGTTCTTCATTAGAATTAAATGTCAGAGCAATTACCTGCATTTGTGACTCACCCCTCAGCCAGGTGCTCTTTCTCTGCTCCCACATGCAACCTGCAAACCTGGAATTCAAGGATGCAGATATATGCAAGACACACACAACACAACGCTCCATACACACTTAAACTTCCAACACACGGTGAGAAAAATGTGGGACCCTATGGCCAAACTGCTCGCCCACAGATATACCTAACATACCACAAATGAATATCATCACTTGGCATTCTGAACGACAGCAAGCACACCAAAGCTTTGCTGCGTCAAGCCCAGACTCATTCCCGTAGCTCTGGCTTCCTTTTTTTGTGATACTTTCTGCTTGATCTGTCCTGTAAAATGTTCCCAGGTTTGTTTGTTTTTTCAATTAGTCCACCTCTGAAATATTTCATTGGCTACTTTGTGTCACTAATTGTTGGAGGGGATGGAAAGGATGCCACGACTCCAGGGATGCTGATGTTTTAGAAGCCTTAACTTGTGTTTAGTCTTTAAAGCCATTAAGTCTACATTTCTTAACTGATTGTCCTCAATATCACTAAGAGAGCTACAGAGAGGGAAAATAACGTAAAATGAAAACAACATTAACATTAAAATGCACCTTTACTTACCAGCATTATTCAAGGTGTTTGCAAGTATACATTTTTAAACACTTTTTCACTATCAGTTAACTCAGCTTCACAGGACATTGAAATGAAACAAATCTAATCTGACAAAACCTTGTTCCCATTCCAACTAGGGGCCTAAATATTAAATCATAAAGGCCCTATATTGCAAAGTACCATTAAAGCCAGGATAGCAATTCCACTTCCATATACTTTGGTTTAAAATATGTTGCAATTCAGCCAGAGGCACAGGAGGGGTGCTTACAATCCAATCCGCAATGAGTAGTAGTGAATGGAGCTAAACAGCTAAAATAAACATTTATACATGCTTCTGGGAAGAAAAAACCCATATAATTTATTTTGCAGATAATGTAACCGAACTGAAGGAAAATGGCTCAAGTCTTTTAGTTTTTCTTACTGGGAGGCCACTTCTGGAGTACTGCCCTTCTGTTATTCCATGCCGATTGGTTTATTACGGATTTACGACAAGAGGATGGATTGTCTGTTGATGGCACAGCTTTACAAATGATAACTGAAGTTAGAAGCACAACCCACAACAGAGACAACTGTGTGTATAAGAAGCAGCTGGTTATGATGGCTGAAGGTGACTGTTATCAAGAGGCTGCTGCAGCAGATGCTGAAAAGTGGTTTCTGATGCTGGTATGTCTGTGATATTTACAGAGAGGCATTTTACTCCAATTGACTAAATCTCGTTTCAACACACTTCCAGGCGTAAAACATGACGGAAATTGTCAGAAGAGAAATGGTCACCCCACAAAATTCAAATTCTTAAATTTAGTAAATAATTATTATTATTTAAATATTTCAATAAGATTGGGCATACTTTGTTATATGGTTGTTGAGTTTAACTTCAATCTGGAATAAATAAATAGCATTAATGAGTCGAATGGTGTAAAGCTTGATAAAATAGACTACATTATCACTGAATAGGAATCAGAAGGTAAACGCTAATCAGAAAGGTAAAATAAGTACAAATATGAATGTTATGTAATAATATATTACAGAGATGCATTGACTGCAATTTTCCAGACTGATTTCTGATTGTGACGCACCGATACTTTTTTTTTTTTGCTTTGAAGAAACAAAACTAATTTAAGTGTCTCATAAAACCGCTCCAATCTCTGGTTGATTGAGTGGTGCGTCTCCCGTCTATATCAAAGTTAAATATACCAAAATTAACAAAGCAAAAACAGAGCATCAAATGGCTTAATAACTGTAGAAAAAAGACAGTCTAATTCTAATGTAATAAACCCAATGTAAACAGGAAGGACCTAGGACACACAGTTTTGGGCAGTGGAGCCTGTTTATTTGTGACTTGTTTGCTGGCTCTCCCGGCTGCGTCTGCTACTGGTTACACACACACACACACACACACCAGCTCTAGGCCCTTACGTCACTGAAATAAGGAGAGCATGATTAGTCTATTAGGCTCAGTTGCCCTGTAAGCCTGCCACTGCACCACCCCTCCTCTGCAGCAGAACCCATCACATACCTCCCCCTCCCAACTGAGGCAGAGGAGCCGACTCCCCCCCACGTGAGCAGCCAAAGTCAGCCATAACCATGTGCATCCCCTATTGGACCACCATGAACTTAAATGGCTGTAAGACCAGATATCACCAGGTTGGCATCTTTCATGCGGTGCAGCCATTGCAGCAGGCCGTGGTCTAAGTAGAGGATGAATGAGTGTCGCAGGAGGTAATAGAAGAAAAGGCAACCACCCACTGGATTGCCAGACACTCCCATGCTGTACCTGGGCTCCCTCTCCGACAGGTTCTGCCCCCAGCCCTCTGTTTGAGGCATCCAACTGCAGAGCAAAAGGGAGGGAGAAGTTAGGCATGTGGAACAGGGGATCCCCACAGAAAGAACTGCCTCACTTCTTTCTTGGTCTTGGGACATGGGCAGGATGTAATGGCCAATGTTTTGTCCATCTGAGGGCACCCATGCCCCAGTACTCCAAATACTGTACCTCCTTCCATCCAAATGCACACTTCTTCGGATTGTCTGTGAGCCCTGTATGTCTCAGGGACTCCAGGACCGGGCCACCCACTGCACATGCTTTGTCCAGGTGTCACTATGGATGATGAATTCACCCAATTAGGCAGCCGCATATACAGGGTCACCAGAGAAGCAGTTTCAGGCTCTCGCCATGCTTTGAGGAGGTTGAGGAGATATATATTTTGGCTCCTCCGCTGTCAAAATTGTGGAAACACTTCAGAATAAGCATAAAAACATTGAAGACATTGAAAAACCTTTTCATCTACAATACTTATACTTAGAGACTTAGAGCTTTTTATTGTCATTGTGCAGTTTCTCGCACAGCGAAATTGGGTAGCTGAACCACAAAGGTGCTAAAGTAAGAAGAAGAGAAACCAATATACAACGAAGGCGGAAAAAATTAATAAATAATTAAATAAATAGAATAAAATTTAAAAAACAGTGTATATGTATACATATGTGAGTGGAACTATATACATGGTGTATGTGTAGGAAACTTGAAGCAGACTGGGAACATGCACAGAACATGGAAAGACTGAGATATTGCACATAGATGATCAACAGCAGTGTCAGGGTGGATGTGTTGGGGAAGTCTTTACACACTCTTAGTTTGCATTAAGAGTTCTGACAGTCCACGGGAAGAAGCTGTTCTTTTGTCTGTTGGTTTTGCACCTGATGGATCTGAGCCTTTTTCCAGAGGGCAATACATAATATCATCAAAAGATTCCAGAAACAGTGCAGCAGTCCATTCACTAAAGCTCATTTAAAATGGACTGAGACAAAGTGGAAAACTATTCTGTGAAAGACAAATCTAAACTTGAAATTCTTTTAAGTTGATTTATATATCACTAGTTGAGATAACTCATCCCTTTAGTGCTCTGTATGCAAGCGTGAAAATTTTAAAACAAATTCAACCGGGAGCCAATTTAGAGAGAATAAAATAGGGGTAGTGCATGCTTTTTGGAAAACATGGACACGCCACACTTCAGACTACAGAGAAGAGGGAACATCTGGCTCGTTATTAGCTCTCATTTCAAAAGCCTACATCTCTGGTGGTATGGAGGTGTATTAGTGCTTATGGAACTGGCAGCTTGAACATGTACAGTTTTTAGACTAACATATGCTTCCAACCAGAAGACAGCTTTTTCAAGGAAAGCCTTGCACATTTCAACAAGTCAGTGTAAAAGTGCATGCTGCATCTATTACAACAACATGGTTTCATAGTGAAAACCAAACTGTCAAACCAAGTTTCAAAATGGTCAACAAGAATTTCTAAATTCTGTTTAGCTTTGGGAGGAAAGAATTCCCAAACTTCCTGTTTCATAGGTGGTGCTGATATAATAACAAGGATAAAAAATGTAGACCTGTTTAACGATATCCCCAAAATGTAACATTTATGGGCTAAACTAAATTACATTTATTATGACATATATATTATTTTATTAGGTGTACAGACTCTCTGTACACTCGTTCTGACTTTAGACCAGCATGTGTGGCACAACCATGACCACCTTTTATATACAGTCTATGGTCTTGATGTCACATTTGAAAAACTTTGCTTTGGAGGCAATCACAATGTTACAGTGTGAGGTTGCAACACATGAGAAGTGAGCAACTGTGTGAATAAGAAAAGAGAGCTCGACAGGTGACATGACAGCTGACCAGTTGGACCATTTCTATCTGTTTCCCCATATTTCCTGTCTGTCTCTACTTCTCCTGTCTAATAAAGGCAAAATGCCAAAAGAAGCCTGAGAGAAAAACTCCTACTTTCACACTTCCACTGATCAGCTTACCTTGTCGTGTCGCATCTTCAAGTGGGCATGCTTCGCAGAGTTTCACTTACATAATCTGTCAGAGACAAAGTGGTTCTAGGGTGCTACTAGACAATTTTGCCAATATTTTGCCTGGAATATACTAACGCCCTTATCATGGTCGGTGTTGTTCTAGCCCATGGATGACCAGAAGGCAAAGGGACCTTGTCAAGTCTGTAAAATTATTATATAGATGGACATTCGGCAAAAGGCTCTGTGGGGCCAGCTGAATAACCTGCTGGGAACACGGGTTATTTAGACACACAATTTGAACATGCTTTTCCTTACCTCACTTTGTCCAAGCTACTGTTGGAATACCTGAAACGGCTGCAGTCAGTATCACAGATAAGCTTCTTTTCATCTCATCTTGTTATCATTTGACTCTGTGTGCATCTCTCTGACGAATCCTAGGAGAGCACTTCAATCATTGAGTCAAATGCTCTTGGTGCAACCTAGGTCCCGGCTGAAAACCAGAGGTGATCGTGCCTTTGCCATTGCTGCACCTAATCTCTGGAACAGTCTTCCAGCTGATATTCGCGCGTCGGAATCCATTCAATCTTTTAAAACACGATTGAAAATGTATTTATTTGATCTTGCAAATTAGATTAGTTAGTGATTCAGATCAGATGTGCACTTTGTACTTTTATTGCATTTGTATGTAATTTTAGCCTGTTGTGTTACTGGGTTTTTCCAGTTGATATTTCTGTGTTGATTTTATCTAACTTTTACACTAGGAGTGAAATATTTCTTTTAACATAGTACTCACAGGTTAATTAGTGCTTTGCTTTGTTTGGAAATATATTTGTACTTTACTATCATACCCATATGTAATTAATTTTATTTCATATTTTATTATTGAGAAGCACTTTGGTGTAGCTCTGGTCTTGCTATATAAATAAAGTATTGATTGATTGAATCACCCTGTGTGGTCATTACTCAGCTCGCCCTGCTCGGAGACAAAGGCAGGTGACAGTGTGATGCTCCGAATAAGCATCTCTCTTTGCTTGTGTGGCGCATCCAATATATGATGCCCTCCCCCCATCTCCCCATCTTCTGACCCATGGAGAAAATTATTATGGGGATGTGTGGGGGAGGAGAGCTAGGTGACAGAGCTAGGTGAAATGAACTCAGTGGACCTTTGACTAAGCACCGCAGAAAGAACTGTCACTGCAAAAATCCTGGTAATTGATGACTTACAGCTCTCCCACTGTTAATATATCTCTCCCCGGCCTACCAATGCAGTGCTGCTGCTCTGCCCAGCCACCTACGCAGTCAGAAGGCCTCTCTGTATTGAAGGCCTTGAGCTCACTGCTCGCTGCACTGTTCTCTGGCTTTAAAAGAGCATGTTTCCACAGTATCTCCGAGGCGTCAGTTTTCTTTTCCCTGAACATCCTTTGTCAAGGGCTGCATATTTCTCTGACCTCCTCAGCGTTCTTCTCCGTCCTCAGCGTCATCAGCGATACATAGAACAGGCCTTATAGGCAAAAGCAGGACTAGATACACACACACACACATACACACATGTGCCTATATGTGATTGTCTTGGTGTTAGGTAGCGTGAGTGTTTTACAGTGCGGTGCAGATCACATGTATTCGGCACGGATCCTTAGGAGTTTTGGCAGCACAAATGAGGCAGAAATACGCTTCCATTATTGCACGACACATCATTGACTTCTCATCTCTCTTCATGAGGCAATGCATGTGTCTCTCCTTGTCTCTCTGATCTTGCTGGCATTCATAAACCGCTCTCAGTAGCATTCGCTGTCGCACACGCAGGCACACATTTGTATGATTAATTATGTGTTCATGTAATGTATTTCTCCCCGCAACCACTGCAAAAACAGAGACATCAAGGTGCTGCAGTGTAAACATGCAGACGGCTAAATGTACACCCTTTTTTATGAGCATGACATGGGACTTCACCTAGGCGCACCTTATAGCAACTTAATTCTTTTAAATGTAAATAATTTTATGATGCTGCTTTTTCAGCTGAATGCGTGAATCCAGCTGAGAGGATGCAAGGCTGACTCTGGAAGATTTGACCGGATCTTACTTCTAAATCCACAAACCTTAATGCAAGAAAATCTACATTTGTGTTACAGAATGTATTTCTTTTATGTGAATTTGGTTTCACAGATGCCAGTCTTCTATCAGATGCTTCATGCTGTTCCTGCTCTAAATTTCCTGCCAGTTATCAAGGGATTTGTCAACGCACACAGACGAACATGATGATGATAGACCTGCCTTTTACGCACTATTAAAGGAAGACACGCTGTTGCTGGCAGATTACAATGTAAAAAAAAAAAGGAAAAAAGAATAGTAATGTGGGTACCCATCACATACTGCAGCTGTCCTTGTGTCCTTTTTTTCATAGAAATGGATAATGGCAGGCCACCACATTTATTCAAAATAAAGGGAATGTGAACTTGGTATTGATGATAAACATTGGGTAGTAATATTAAGTTTAAACTATATTTATCCTAAGAAGCATTGCAGGCTTTTGGATGATTTATAAAAATGTGCAGGTAATCTGTGAATCACAAAAAAGACAGGCATTTGAGAACATGGGGCCATCCAACAAACAGTTGTAATTTTTACTTGAGAAGTCTCTGTTGCTCATCTAAACAGGATTGCCAATTAAACTTGTTAATTCGCAGTGCATGTCATAATGTCAGATCCTATTCAGGCTAATATTTCAGGAGTAGGAGCCAATTTTCAGCCTCTGAATTTTATGCTCAAGACCAGACTACTGTTCACTTTCACTATCTTTTTTATTATTGACAAGTTTATGAATCGTGTGGAAGAGCGGTGCGGCAGTTAGCACCATTACCTCACAGCAAGATGGTCCTGGGTTTTAATCCACCAGGCAGCTGGAACTTTTTTTTGTGTGGAGTTTGCAATTTCTCTTTAGTATGCATGGGGTTAGCTTAAGTGTTATTCTGAAATGACCGTAGGTATGAATGCGAGTATGAATGGCTGCTTGTCTTTCTGTGCTAGCTCTGCAACAGACTGGCAACCTGTCCAGAATGTACCATGCACACTGCAGCTGGGACAGGCTCCAAGTCTACCAAGACCCTGAATTGGATAAGATGCAGGGAAAAGATGGATGTGTGGATGGAAGTCTGACACTGTAGTTCTCAGCCAGAAAAGGGCTGGAGTGCCCACTCCACGGGGAGGAGTCAATGCCCCGAGCGGAGGAGTTTCAGTATCGGGGGTCTTATTCAGTGAGGGAATTAAGGAGTGGGAGATTGACAGATGGATTGATTTGGCACTGGCAGTGATGCAGATGCTACGATGAAGAGAGAGCCAAGTGTGAAAGTGAAGCTGTTGATTTAGCAGTCGATCTTCGTTCTTATATCCATTAGTTATGGTAGTGACCGAAGCATGAAAACATTGGAAATGAGCTTCCTTTGAAGTGTGGCTTTGAAGCGTGGCGATCGTGGCTCAAGAGTTGGGAGTTCACCTTGTAATCGGAAGGTTGCCAGTTTGAGCCCCAGCTTGGACAGTCTCGTTCATTGTGTCCTTGGGCGAAGACACTTTACCCGTTGTCTACTGGTGGTGGTCAGAGGGCCCGGTGGCACCAGTGTCCAGCAGCCTCGCCTCTGTCAGTGCGCCCCAGGGCAGCTGTGGCTACAATGTAGCTTGCCCTCACCAGTGTGTGAATGCAGGACTCTGCAGTCTATTTACACCTACAGGCCAGTGGACACTCTTTCAATGACAATCGCGCACACATCCTGGACAAGGAGGAATACTGTTTTGATTTACATGAAAAAGTATAGACCATTTCTAAATCAATCAATGATCAGTGATCTTTGATCAGTGGTTGTTGATCAATGGTGATGACAATTTGCATATTAATAATCAAGAAACTGACCTCCCAGCCCATTGTTCATTCAGTGGGCTGGTTTCAGTCATTGTGCAATGTACTGTTTATAAGGTTGGGGAAACCTACAGTCAGCTGAGACAGAAGAAGACACTTAGATGAGTGACGTAATGTTTCTCCCACTGAAAACGCTTCGTCCAGATGAACAGAATCAACTCTTTGGGATAGAACATGTAGCCTACCTTTGGAGGAGATAAGTAATGTAATCACTGTCAAATTAAACTTGGCTATTTGATGTCTGACCAGAACAACTTCACCAGGTTGCAGCTTAGGGTAAATCATAGAGTTAGTGTCTTGTTCAGACTTACCTGTTTATGTGGAATTTCACCTATTTGGCATGCCCAAATGGAATTTTGTAGAGAAAAACCCATAAGGCCAAAATGCATAAAGGTTTTAAAGTATGTGACTAAATGCATTCCAACCCTAGCTTTTTTAAATTTAAAATTTTACAACAAGCTTGTATGTCCATTGCAAGCTTGTGGTAAAATATAGTTTTTAAAATTTGATGATTCTTTCTGGTACATCCTGTATATTTTCTAATATTCTTTTTGGTCATAATATACTCCTTTAATATACATAATAAAGGAGGATTACTCAGGGTAAGCTAACTGGCTATTGACCAGTCAAGTGTAACTCAGAATGTGACATTCATTGGCTTGTCAGTCACTGAACACACAGCTTTAGACAAAAACACTATTCTGTGGCATAGGTGGGTGATGGCACAATAGGTACTGCTGATAGTTAAGTATAGTTCAAACTGGACCTTAAGCAGTACTTATTTTGCACTATCAAAGACCCAACAGACTGATGTACTGATTTGAAGAATGTAAAAACATAGTAACTGATAACAAACCACTAATGAACTAAAATGTCCAAACAAAGTGATTTTAAATCATATCTCATTCATACGTCACTTCTTCATGCTTTATTGTCTCATTTTCTTTTGGTTCTCAAAATAAAAGATTTGCATTTCTGTGCTTCTGTTCTATTTTTGCAATGAAACCTTTGGAGGCACATTTTAGAGGCTCATCTAGCACGTTCATCAAGCATTCAAGAATCTCAGCAAGGAGCCCATTTAGAAGAGGGACAAAAAAAATGTGTTCTAAAAGCGAGAAAACTCCAGTTAAGGACATGAAAGGCATGCATGGCAGCATTTGTGCTGTTAAATGTTGAGTGTAAGTCATCTATTCCATGAGAGATCATCAGTTAATGCAGGGGAACGCAGATTTCCTAACATTTAGTGATAAGACAAATGTAGCACCTGTGAAATGGAATGGAGTCAAGTGGCGAGTTTAGAACACTAGACCTCAGTTTCTATTTGAATTGTAGATCATATTTTTGACTTTTTTTTTTTTTTTTTTACAAAGTATGAGACTAAATGCCAAAATCAACTTGTGTGTTCATAATAAACTGAAATTTCAAATAAGACAAAGCTCTGTACATCTTGTCTCTCTCTTTGTCTTTCCCATAAACGCTCGGCTACACTTTGTTTTGTCTGAATCCCCCTTGTCACTTGTCTAGCTGATAGTCAAAATATGGTACAATTTGGCCCTGAATGTCTCAATCCCCCACCCACATCTCTTTCCTATTCAGCCAGAATATGAGCCACCCCAGTAACAGCACTGCTGATATTCAAAGAAAAAAATGATCCAAAACACATTTAACCTTTGCATCAGCTTAGGGAAGCAGTGACTGTGAAATCCTGGGCTGATATCAATGTAAAAAATAACTATTTGTGTGAGACTCATATTGTTGTTGTTTTTTTGTTCACTTTACTGTAATTTATTTCTGTCTTTAGTGTCAGGAAAATTTTTTAAAAAGGAAACTCTTTACTTAAAAAGTAACTTTTTAGAGTTATCTGTAATCATAGAATATATTGGAGGGGGCTTTACAATCCTGTTACACTAACTCAGAGGTGTTTAATGCCTATCTTTAACCAGCTTAAACAGTTGATAATTAATACAATCATATAAATGATCTCTGGCATAAAGAGACATGTTTTAATTTGCATTAAGCATCACAAATCAGTAGATTCAAGGCTGGGACTATTTTCAAAAAGTGCCACAAGTTTGGATCTTGTAACTCTCACATCAGTTGTTGGTGGGACATTTGCTACTGTAACAAAATAGCAAGTATAATGGTTCAATATAGACATATTGTGTGAAAACGTAACCTTGATGTCAAGATATAACCAGAAAAAGTTGCATTTTCTGCAAAAATGCCGGGTGAATGCTGTGTAGCGGAAATCATGTGCCCAAAACAGCTTAAGCTGAACTGACTGCTGAGGACGACTTTATTTGAAAGGGTACACTGAAGCATGTCAAGAAAGCAGAGGGAGCTTGAGTGGGGAAGACATACAGCAACAGCCCAGCCACAGGTAAGATTCAAACATGCACCGCCCGCTCTCAGGGCGTCTGCTCATCTCAGCGAGCCAAACCAGCACTCATCCCAGAAAGAGATATGACGAGAGAAAAAAAGGGCTTCATTTCCAGAGTCTGGAATCTGAGAGAAGGATAGATTTTGTACCCTGAAACAAACATAATTCATGGGAAAAGGTAAACGGTATAAAAAAAAAAATTCTTTCAATGTGAGCGTTAGGAGTGTCTGAAGATATGGCACAAGGCTCATGTCTCTTGCAGTCAGAGTTTAGGAGCTATGACGAGTTTAAAAGTTAAAAAACGTAATATTTTAAAAAGTATAAAAGTTATGAGCACCAAAAGATATAACTGGTATTAGCAGAAATAGCAAAACAGTTTTAAATTTGAATGGTGAAAATAGCACAAAAATTGTGGGAGTAGTTAAGCAGCAAAGAATAAAGAAACAGGAGCTCAGTAGGTTGAATGCCTACAGCATTCACCCAATTTTGCTTGATTTGCAGTGAAGGTTCAGTACTTACTAAGCTGCGACATCAGAAACTGCAGTTCCTTTAGAGGCCTGTTGAGGCTCACTCCAAAACCTTGTCGATCCTATGTTAAAAAGTCTGTTTATAGTCACAAAAACCATTATTGGCACTACTGTCCCATTCACATCCATAGTGTACTGCATTCTTTTTTTTACACTCATTTAAATGGATACAGTTAAATCTTACAATTAGGGGTGTGGCCATTTTGATCAACATGGCCAATTCGAATTACTGAACTGGACTTTTTTAATGTTCAGCAT
The DNA here is from genome assembly GCF_000239375.1 of Pundamilia nyererei. NCBI lineage: Eukaryota > Metazoa > Chordata > Actinopteri > Cichliformes > Cichlidae > Pundamilia > Pundamilia nyererei. The sequence continues at coordinate 470,296 of NW_005187561.1, forward strand.
TTGTGCTGTTGGTGAACTGTCCGGTCTTTTTTAATGGAATTATCTAACAAATATGATGAAGAAGTTTGTACTTTGGTTTTGTTGGGGAAATCTAAAATTTTGAAGACCACAAAACCTGTGACACTGAGACGCTGATGACTGCCCACTCACACACCCCCAATTAACAGGCATCATCTGGAGTTTTTAGCTAGAGTAGGGCTGATGTAGCATAATCGAAAACATCATCCATTAATATTAATGAATGTTATCCTATTTGCTGATATACCGACGTCAGTAAACAAGGTAGATACCAATGTTTGGCCATATGTCAGCACATCCCTACTTTTAAGAGATATTGATTAATGGATGCTAATTAGTTATCTTTTAGCACTAAGGCCGGCGAAAACAAGTCTTTAAGGAGCCCTTTGTGTTTGACTTCATTCAAGGGCAGCAGCACTTGAGCAGCATTGCTAGGTGTGATTGCTGCAGAGCTGAATAGGAGATGGAGAATAAAACAAAAGATTCACAAATACATGCTACTGGAGGCTCTGTCAAAAAGCTACTGAACACTCCTACACAGTGCCGCCCACACACACGCACACACAGCCACTACACAATAATGCTATGCACGCATTTAGATGGTGGCACACAAAGAAAGACAGTTAGATACGCACATGCACAAACAATTTCACACACGCACACTTGGAACACACAAACCGGCACATGCACACAGACAAACACAATGGCCCAGAGGCTTCTTTTGAAAATCTGAGCTGATTTTTTTCTTTAGCCTTCTCTTCAGTAGAACCATATGGGGAATGGGAAAAGAAAAAGTGCAGCAGAGGTGCAGGTTATCTTCATATTTATTCATCAGGGTTCATCTCTCTCCCTGCAGACAGCACTGCATGAGAACATCAGATGGTGGGTAGAATCTGCCTGCTATTCTCAGGTACAGGTTTCTCACAGCCTGAGGTATTGAGGTCCGGAAGGCTGTTTGCAGGTCCGTGGTGAAATAACCCTTTCCTTGAGACCGGAAAAATACATCTAAAAAGACATGGGACTTGAGGGATTTGTAGAATGGACTGCTCATAAGCTGAAGCATTTAACACTGTAGGTGTTTGTCGGCTAACGTTTGGGAGGATACAGATGAGTGATCTGATTTTAGATCTTTCCTTTTTTCCAAACTTTGACTCCTCTCCACCATTCATGTCCCTGCTTTATATTCGCCATCACAAGCTGTTAAATCCAATTTCGAAAATATTTTCATGTCGTATTTTCTTTTTTGGACAATGGAAATATGCACCTTGTGAATGCACAAAGGAATCTTTTTACACTTACAAATGCATATGCAAAGTATACATACCGTGGATGTGTGTGTCTGTGTGGGGCCGAGGAGCAGAGGCTAAGGTGAATTCTGCGTTAGCCAGGCTTAGTGGATGGATGGAGAGCATCCGCATTAGTCGTGACTGCTCAGGCATCTGTAGGAGGATCTGACTAGCACTTGCTGCTCCCTTATATAACGCACTGGAGCACACTGAACACTGATTATAAGGCCACAGGTCAGCTCTCTCAACACCTCTGCAATAATCTGTGTGCATGTGCATGGGTTTACAAGATTTACAATTGGTAAATCTGGCCGATGGTAAGAAAACAACTATCGCGCATGCATAATGACCTACAAACAAAACAAAACACCGGAAAATATAAAAACATTTGTTCACCATTTTTTTTCTCCATCATTTCATCTTTTTTCATCTTTATTTTAATTTTCAAAACTGTAAAATGTATTCACCTTTATTACCTCAAGATTTCTACAGAATCCTAATATGCTATTGATCAAATGTGCTTCTTATTGTGCATTCATCTTCAGTTCAACATTTAGCTATGTGACTATCCCCTGAAGCAAATTTCTCTTAGTAAGGCTATCATAATAGCTTTGGGAAAACTCAAAAAACTAATAAATAGAAGAAAGAAAACTTTTTAAAAGACAGAAAGTTTCCTTCATGCTCTTGTCACCTGCTTTGACCATAATAATCATAATACAGTGATATTACTGTGATACTGTTCTTGTAAATACTTTTGCTGACAAATTATTCATTATTTGTGTTTTTGTTTGCTTTTGAAGGCACTGTTGGTTTTTTAGTACAGTCATCCAATTTGTTCTATAATGGAATCTACAACAATTCAAGGAAATGCCACTTACTGTTGGAATTCATGATTCATGCTCAGAGTTTGACTCGAGCACTGTTACTTTGACATTTCTGCTTTTGAGTCTCTACAACCAATGTTGGAGTCATTGCTTTATTTACTTACCCATTTACTGCCTGAAAAAACTTTTCATCACATTATTTGTCTGAAAGAGTCGCCATTTAAAAATATAACACTAAAGTCTTTATTTGCCCACATATCTGCACAAATTTATATCCTGATAGGGGCATACACAGATTTTTCTTTTCTTTTAGCAGGCTGTTTAAGTATTACCACAAAAAAATTGTGGTAGCAGTGATGGATTTTTTTTCTAGATTGAACACAATTTTCTCTTTACAAACACATTTTTGTCATTCTCAAAAGTTAGATTGCTTCACTATTTTTGTCCCGTTTCCCTTAAACTGAGTTCAAGTGATTTTTGTGCATGGGTACATGAGACAATATGCTGGATAATTTCACCCATCATTCAGATAATTTAGTGTAGTTGTGCATTATGATAAAAACATTGCAGACAAAAACGTGTTTTTTTAATATTTCTTTTTCAAAATTAACTTTTGTTTTCATCTTAAATAGAACACCAAAACATCCCCTCCACTGTCAATAAGGCCACTGATCATGCCTTTAAAAAAATAATAAATGAATAATGTTTTTTATTACTGTAAATAGCAATGTCTATATTAAATTACATTTTAGTGTGAGCATCTTTTACCTTTCAAATATTGCAAATCTGGAGAGAAATTTTGCATGAATTTTCAAGGCACATACCAGATATACTGAAGTTGCCTGAGCTCTGTACTCCTTTATGCTGTCGTACTGTGTTCTCTCTGTTATGTAAGGCAGATTTAAAACGAGCAGGTACCGTTACAAAAAGGAATTAGAAGCTGAATATATATAGGATTGAGTTTAAAAACCAGTATAAAAAATTGTAGCAACAGTGGTTCATTCTAGGTAAAAGCCTCAAAGATGTCTGATATACAAACTATGTTTCACTCTACAAAAATGTATTTTGGGTTGTATTACAGGCAAAATTCATTAAAAATATTTTTTTTCCAATTCACTTTTTTTTTTAAATCAAATAGTAGATTATCTTCTATAAATCATATATGATGTTTACATCATAATCATCTAATTGGTATATTTATATAAATGTTACAGGTTTTAAATTCAAGATTATAATCTCACCTTCTCTCTCTCTCTGTCTGTCTTTCTGTGTATCTCTTTATTCTTGTTTCACACTCTTTTTCACAGTGAATGTGCGTCCAGATGGAGTGTGTGCCTTGCTCTCAGATGGTCTTCTGTCTGATCATCCCCCATACACCTCCATGTTTCACCCCACTGCAGGCAGGCACAAGCAAAAGCACACCATCTCTCTTTTTTTACTCTGATGCACACAAATACACAGCAACTTCATAAGAAGCAAATTAATAACTGGATATGACCCTCTTTATTTCCAGACAACCTTACTTCTTAGTGGCACTGATTCCATAAGGTGTTGGAAACCTTTCTTTAAAATTCAGTCTCATGACAACATGAATGTTTCACATCACTTCTGCGGAGTCATTAGCTAGCCATAAATGCTGTCAACCTCTTGCTATGCTGAATCAAAGGGGTTGTCTCAGGGTACACTTACAGATATGGTTAGAAGTTCATATATGACCATCACAGGCTTACAATATCTTGTACTCCGACAACACCAACTTCTTGTTAGTGAAGACTGTCTACAACTGGTAGGCATTTAAAAAAGCCAAATGCCTTCTGGAGAAGGGTTTTATGGTAAGAAAAAAAAGCTATATGGCCACAATGACTAGAAGTATGACTGGAGGAATAAAGGTTTTCAAACCTAAGAACACCACACCAACTGTCAAGCATGGTGGTGGTAGTATCATGCTCTGCTCTGTTTTGCTGCCAATGGTACTGGTACATTGCACAAAGTGGGTGAAATAATGAATAAGGAGGACTACCACCAAATTCTTCAACTTTACCTCAAATCAACAGCTAGAAATTTTAAATTTGGACACATTTGGGACACGGTTGACAAACACACATCGAACGGGTTGTGAAATGAATAAAGCTTCTGGAATAACTTCCATAAAGCACTGACCGGAACCCTATTGAAAATTTGTGGATTATGTTTAAAAGCTCAGTCCGTGCCATGAAAACAACCAATTTAAATGAACACTACCAATTCTGACAGGAAGACAGGTCAAATATCCAGCCTGAAGCTTGTTGATGGCTACCAAAAGCATATGGTTGAGGTCGACGTACAACCTGCCAAGGGACATTTAACCAAATAATAGTGGAAGCATATGTATGTATGTATGAATTAATAAAAATCCAGAATAAATTCTACTTGTGCACCCAATCATTCCACATTATAAAATTAACATTTTGACACCCCAGATTACCATGACATCCATGCCCACAATGATTCTTTGTAAACTCGCCACAACTGTAAGTCCATTGAACGGCGCTGTTTATGAAACCAGTCACTTCCAACTGAAAAAGCAACATTGTCACAACACAAAAGTCAACTTTAACAATTAGAAGGGGTTAAACTCAGACAGTCTGTGGCATTCAAACTACTGATTGGTGAAAAAGTGTGCAGTTGGCCGAGAAACCCATTACACCAACACTGCTGTTGACACATTGCTGGTTGGGTCCATGGATTCATGCTGTTAATGTGAAATTATGGCTCAAATTAAGCTTCTCCAGCTTTAGCAAGAATTAAACAAGCTTCCAGCTGTCCAACTTTGGTGATCATGTGCCCACAGTTGTAAGAAGAGTAACCATAACCTTTCTGTAAGCTTGTAGGAGGCTGAAGGCTGACCTTGCTACTGTACAGTGCAATTCTATCTGCATAACTGAATCTCTGCTTTCATTTTTCACACCCTTCTAAGGATGCATTCATACATTTTCATTTTTAAAACTGTTTCCTTGCTAATGCGCCTAAGAATGCCTATTGCATGGGTATTTACATACCCTAAGTAAGCTTCCTGTGCTTGAAATGTATGTGCAAAGCAATGCACATGCTATATAGCACTTTCCTGAAAAAGTTGCAAAGTGGTTTGCATTAAGATTTAAACAAGAATGAAAAACTGTGAAAATACTAAAAGAAAGACATAATTAAAACAAAGAATGTAGGCGTAGTAGCATGACCAAAATGCAAAATTTAGCTGCAGAACAGCTGCTAGCATAAACAACAAGGTCAGCAACACCTCTAATTCATTATGTCCATGTTGGATTAACCACTGCTAGTCAAGGCAGATGTCTTTATTTTCTTTTTGAAAAGGGTCATGTTAAAGAGCCATGACAGATTGTCAGGGAAGAGCTATTAGGCCACAAAACCAAACAATGGGGTCTACTTTCTACTCTAAAAGCAAAGCTGTCAAACTTAAGCAGAAATGTTTCCCCTAAGCTTTTTAGGTGTCGTAAACAGTATAATGTGGATGTTAGGTGTAAAAAGCAAACATAGTTTGAACATGACCTGGCTAGACTAGGCTTTCTGCTGTGCATGAAGTCCCCAAGTCTTGAGAAAACTTTTCTCTCTTGTGATGTTTGATGTGAACGTCAGTGAAGGCTCCTGACCTTTAGTTATGTTTCACACTTATACTGATTATGCGTGAACTGGCAAGTGTACAGGTGTTTCTAATGAGGGGCTTCTTGAGTGAGCCTTCCTTTCCATCAGTCACTGAGCATCACCTTGGACAGCATGTTGTTAAAGTCTGAACGATTCCACATTACAAGAGTATACTTATAGCAATTTTCAACACCATGTTGAAGGTTTTTCTTGTCCCGCTGAGTGCAATCTGTGACTGATAATTAGCATTTCCAGTTGTCAGGAGTACAACAACTTTGTCTTAAAATTAGCATTATGTTCTGATGAATCTCCTCCTGCTTTTTGTCATATGATTATAGTTCTCTGCATATCCTCAGTAGAGCTTTTCTTAATTATTATTTCTGTTTGTGCACAATGATGGCTTCTTTGTATGTATGCATTGTGACAGACTCATTCCCATTGATCCGTTGACACTGAAGTGAAAATGCAACAGGGTTCCTTAAGTTTGCCTGCAGCAAGTCCCACAGCTTTACATGTAGCAAATCATGCCAGCACACACTGGGAAACACTTGATGCATTTTTTTAATCCAAAAAATGTTAAAAGGAATCTGCATGTGATCTGCAGTACACATGGCTTTGTGACTAAAGGTAACATGAAGAGGTGATTAAACGGGGAGTAAGATTTTCTCGCATAAAGGTTTTCGATTGCAGTGTGCTATAATTGTGTATCAGAGGGGAAGTAAATCCAGACATATTCAGTGAGGTCAGGCAGGTCAAATTCCTCAGGAAGAGAATGTGGAGACGAAGACAGAAACATGGGAACTCGGGAACCCACCCTGCAGCGCTCGCTGCATCCAGCGTTAACTGTTGCTTAGAAACCAAACAGCGCTCCTTACTTTTTTCCTCTCTTTCTTTCTTTCTGGTTTGTAAACCTACAATTTTCATTATGATTTGCTATTAAGTGAAGCGGCGTGGAACTCTTCAGGCAAATTGGTCTGCTGGTATTCAGGTATGACGGGGAGTTCTCCAACAATTGTGTTCTGATTGTGGCAAACATTCGCTCCGAGTCTAAAATACTGGGTGTGGTTGGCAAAGAACAGAGATGTGTGCATGTATCAGAAAAGAGGTTAATAAAGATAAGGAGAAAAGGAGATACAGCCAAGAAGCAGAAGGCAGTTGAATAGACATGACAACAGGGGATTCCTGGTCTGAGCATCCTTTATTCTTTTGTGGGAAGCTTCAGTATACAAAAACAGACCTACACTGAAAATCAGAAACTGTCATCCCGGTTCTTTCTTTTGCCCATTTAACATCCTAAAGGATTTCATCATGGGTTACATTTTCAAGTATCAGGTGCTCTGTTTTCTCCTAACCCCCTTTTCTTCAAAGCTGTCATTATTTTCAACCCAGAGGGCTTTATGCCATCTTTATTGGTGAAATTGTCAAGGGAGCTGAAATTGAAGTTTTGTCAAAGAATACTGTAGCAAGCACAAGGTCAAGCACCTCCCCAAACGTTCTTGCAGTTACACATGCAATTACGTAATGTTACATAATCTAAAAATCGAAAGGGGATTTGAAACTACAACCCTCCTCTATCTCTCTGTTAAATTTGCACCAAATCTAAAAGAAACATCCACTGTATTTATGAGTTTTCTCATCTTTGATGTGAAGCAGAGAGGAGGGTGGAAAACTAGGGGGAGGCAGAAGAGAGTAACAGCACTGGGGCGGACAAAGTGGAGGACGATGTAGGTGTAAAAGGAGCTGAGGAGAGGAGGCAGAACTGACACACAAAGGTGGATGTTGTTTCATTTCCAGGGAGATGTTCTCCCATGAGTCCTCTGCCTCCTCCATGTACATCCACAGAACAGCCGAACCCTGCAGCATGCGGCCACTGAGGTAGGGATTTCTCTGGCTGTTATCTTTGTTGACTCTCAGAAAACACACAGGTAAGATACAAGGTTAAGTACATGGGGAGGAGGATAAGGATCCAACATTATACTGCGTAATATGTAACCCTGGGGAAGTGGTGGGAGAAGTGTGAGAGTGGTAAAAGTGATGGTGGTGTGTCAGATGTGAGGTATGCTGAACTTGATGATAAACAATAATGTAGATCTGTCCCACTTGAATCTTATCTGTGCAATTTAAATAGAAAAAAAAGCAAAGAATGTTGTTAGACCCATGTAAGGTTGTGTGCTATGTTCATTTCCATGAAGCTGATGCTTTGGGTTAAACCTTTTTTAGTGTTACATTAGTCTTCTAAACGGAATTTGTCCTGCTGAACCACTGAAACGGTCTTCACACTAGATATTAATGTCATAACATTGGTGACATTTTTACAGAAAGGCAAGCAAAGACACCCCCCACACCCCCACTTCCTCCAGTGTTTAACAGAACAAAGGGAATCAGATTAGAGCTTTTTCTTTTTTTACTGCTTGCCTTTTTTCCATTTCTTTTATACATGCTGACAGCCTCCTGCAGCTTGCCGTACTCTTCTTGGACAGCTTCATCTTTCTGTTCCCCTTCCTGGCTGAAGAATTGTGAAATAGTAATGCTTCTATAGTTAAACAATAAACATTAATAAACAAATATTATTGAACTCATTTTAAATACTTTATATTCTGTTTAATCTTCAGTAATCCATCACATTCTTTAAAATTATGTTTGTAGCATCATTGTCCTGTGTGGACTACATAGCTCTACCCCCCCCCCCAACCCCCCGTTCAACTGTTAATAGGTTAAGAAAACAAGGCTACCTCTTTGTTTATTATAAATATTAAATATATTACTATCTAATAGAAAAACTCAGCTAATCTACAGATATATATACACAACAAAATCAGAATAATCAAGCAAATGAAGGTGGTGTATTAGCAAAAGAGCTACTTAAACAACAACCAATTGATTTACCAGATGCTAATCTGAAAGTGCTTGCTGAAGCTGTACCGGTTCAATTTGCATGTTTTATTGAACCAGAGAGTTTAGGAGCTGACACCTCCTCTCCATCATCAAGGCTTTATTTAGTAACATACTAAATAAGCTAACAAAACCTTCTTCACAATGCACCCTAACTCCTTTACTTCAAACATGCTGGTTAAGGTGGTCAGTAAGAGAAATATTATGATATGATGATAAATGCAGATGCTCGTCCACTTGATCAGCTTGTAACTGATCTCAGAGTAGCAAAAACAGAGTCAGCGGTAGCTTGTTTAGCACACTAATCTCCCATCATTCTCCTGTGAAAGACCTGAGTTTTATCCACAATACACAGACAAACAACCAGAAAAAACACTGCTGACCTCTCAGCTTGAAAAGTCAAGCCATTGTTAAGAGGACACAGACGTGCCCATGAAATTGAAACACAGATTTCAGTGCAATCAAAGGCAAGCCTGCTTCCTCCAGCAATAGTCACTTGTGGCCAGAAGATGCCAGAAATTAAAGCAAAAGTTAGTAAAGGAAATATGCAAACAAGTGAGAAGGTTCATGGCAGCACTCAACCTGAGATGAATGGAAAGGGATCACTTTCACTTTAGTTTTATTTGATGTCTGTTTTTTGACTGGCAAGCACTGGTTGCAATCTGTGTCTTGTAAGAACACCACTGACATTAGCTAGAAAAACAAAACAAAGAAGCTTACTCTTTAAAGTGTAACAAGATACCTATAGTTTTAGCATATTAGTGTAATATCTAAAACCACAAAACATAATCTACTTGAGTCATGTTTAGCGAATGATTTATTTTTGTTGTTGCTACTATGTTCTCAAAAGTTTATTGTAGAACCTGTGTACGGCATGTCAGTGTTGATTATTGCCCTAAAACACAGAAAAACTGAAAACTAAACTTACAATTAAAAGATAAAATTAAATATTACTTTGATTTTTATCAAGATGCCAAATAACCTCTAAAGAGCTTGTTACATTGAGTCAGTCTGCCCCCAACCGGTCCAAGCAGATGGCTGCCCCTCCCTGTACCTGGTTCTGCTGGAGGTTTCTTCCTGTTACAAGGGAGTTTTTCCTTTCCCCTGTTGCTCATATGGGGTCATATAATGTTTATTATTATTATTATTATTATTATTATTATTATTATCATTGTAGGGTCTTTATCTTTTATAAAGTACCTGTTGTTGTGATTTGTCAACATAGAAACAAAATTGATTTGAAATTACTTCAATTTCTTTTTTTTGTCTGCTTACCTATTGATTCAGCTATTCGATCCACTTGCACTTGCGCTACCACCAGCTGGTTACAGTTTGTGTGCCAGAGGAAGAAAATAGCAGTGCAGTCTACAGCGTGGATATGGATATTACTTTTATTTTTATTGCACAAAAGGATGCAAATGCAATGGCAAAGTGCAAATTACGCAGGACAGAAGCGACTGCATTATGTTGCAACACAAAATTGGTTCTTTTCAAGCACCTGCACAGACAGCAAGCTAAAGTTAAGCTAGCCAAGAGCCCAGAGTGATAATAAAGCTGACTGAATGGTCATTTTGTGGAGAAACGTAATGTAAGAAGTCGTTACACGAACGGAACACTGGTTAACCAATCAAACAATACATTTCCTCAAAGTTGAAATCTCACAGATTCCAAAACTGCAAGTTTTGCCAAAATTTACTGAACCAACCACAAAAGAAGACCACAAAAACAATAACATGAAATCAGACTTACCTTTTCCATTGCTTCCAAAACAAAAAGATCCATTTGATACTACAGCTCGTTTCCT
>NW_005187561.1:486974-498023 GCF_000239375.1 Pundamilia nyererei
CTCCTGGGTGAGGTGTTCCAGGCATGTCCCATATCGTTTATGCTGTTCAATACCTAAGAAATTTCAACTCACAGACGGTGCCAAAATGTGCCAAATGGCAAAACGCCTGACTATGAGTTTATAAAACCCACTGTGACATTTCTGTTTCACTTCAGGAGCATCAATCTTTTCACAGATAATGTTTATATGTTGGTAACAGTTTTTGTGGAATTTATTGTCTACTGGAGCATATTTTCAAAGTGGTTATATGCAATAAAATCCAAAAATAATTTAGGCATGGAAAAAAATCGACTTCTATTTTCTAGCTCCAGTAGCTTTGACACAGTAACGCCTCCTGCAATATTTACACCTCTGATAAAATCTTACAAGTGTTTGCTTTATTTTGATACCAAGACTTTTTACAGAGAAATTTTAATTACAGAGAAATACACTATTCATTTTGGACATGTCATTTCCGAGCAGGAACCTTAGAAAGACCCTTTGGGCTTAAGAGGCTAGCTATTGAGCTTGGTGAAAGACAGAGATGAGTTGGTGCCTGAGGTACCACATTCAAACATTCCCGCCTCACTCCTTTGTTGTGATGATCTCACACCAGCCCAAAGAGCAGATATTGATGTATTGCAACGGTCGTTTGCAAATGTGTTTTTCATCCTGTCGATTTACACCACCATTATACAGCACCACGCTAAGACTTGCCTGGGCGTGATGGTGCCCTCACAGTGCTACAGGTTACATGAACACAAAAGAAAAGCACTTCAGAAAGACTAACCTGCTATGCAGGTAATAGGAGTAATTAAAGAGTCTCACAGCAAATGGCGTAGCCCCATAGTTCTTATCATGAAAGATGGCTGGATATGGCATTGTGTAGATTTCATCAAAGGTGAATGACGTTTCAATATTCGATGCTTATTCTATGCCTTAGATTAACAAGGTCTTGGATAAGTTAGGTACTGCTTGTTTTTTCACAACAATGGATTTGACCAAGGGCTACAGTCTCTGGATTCCAAGAAAAAAATGGGGTTCCCCACTTCTTATCAATTTGTTACCAAATTGTGAATACAGCATGGGGTACCACTTGGGGGATAGGCAGGTTTGTCCTCACACCACACCTCGTCCTTCCGGTTTCCGCACACCCATGGATAGTCATGCACCTGGAACTGATGACTTCCTATTCTTTGCTGGATAGTTCCTGCTACCACAGTTAGGGAAGCCTCCTGCACTCTATTACCTACTAACCCTTGAACAAAACTCACCTGGTGCTATTTGTGCTCAGATCTTTTGGTAATTACCTGAGTGGGGAATCTGGAGTGAAACATCTGGAAACTGCCAGAGAGCTGTTTGTGTCTGGGGAGTCTGGGAGCATCACTACTGCTTGAATTCTTGTTGCTGGACATTCTGCACTGCAAATAAATGGATATAAAGCTTGAAAGTCGAGTCCTGCATTTGAGTCCTGCCAGAGTTATGTTTATGGCATACAATGTACTACTAGAAACTTGCCAGCATCCAGTGTATAATCAGCTTTAGTAATTTGAATGAACTTTCCCTTTAAATGGAAGAACTACCACTGTGTGTTTTATATGGCTGCCACGATCAAAATCGTCGACGACTAATTTAATAGTCAACGCGTCGTTTGAAGCTTTGTAAGAAGATCCCAAAAGACACAGGAATAAGCAGTAGGATTTAAGAGTGTAATAACAGTCTGAAACAGAAGGTGCCAGCACTGCATGTACAAGAATGCCAGCTGCCATTAAACCCCGAAGAAGAAGAAGCAGTCTCCGGTATCGTAGCTGTATACAAATTCAGGGGGCGCATCCTTTGGAGGCCACATTTGTAGGCCGATTACGTTACAGCGACACGACGAAGACTGTCCAAATTTGAAGACTCCGACAAATGCGGCTGACAAATGCGCCCTTCATTTCCCCAGATTTGAAGAATGGGTCGGGTATATACTTCGTGGCCCAACCTATCCCTGAATTCATAGCGCGGCCTAGCCAATTCCAGTTTCAAACAATGGCGGCAGCTACTTACTTTTAAGCTACTTAGTTTGTAGTCATGTTACTCTTTCTGGGTCAGAAAAGAAACTTTTAATATTTTTTCAGGCGAGAACGTAGCTGTGTATAGTTCAAAGATCTGCTTGGTTTATCAAGACATCACATATTTGCAAAAACGTGGGAGCACTTTTGCCTTTTGTCCCCCCTTGGGTTCAAGGCTCACTAGAGCCGGCGAGAACACCGAACTCCCGGCACATCGTTTTCAGATCCCCTCGGTCTTTCGCTACTCAGGTTAAACATGATATATAAGTCACTTAGATAACTTAAAAATGTTATTGTTTGTCTTTTTTCAGTGTTTTATTTGTTCCTGAGTAAATCAGTTTGGCTGAGATTAAAGTTATAGTTTTCACACAGCTGAATAAACGTCACACAGAAATCTGATTAAACAGAAGTGTGAGATGGTAGAGAATTTACTTTAGTGTCCTGATATATTTTAGTGAGCAAGGAGCAGACGGCTGAGTTTATTAAACTTTACTGAGACAATCTGCAAATCTCATTAAAAGTTTAATAAACTATCATCTTGTTTTTATTTTTAGTTAGCACATACCTTAAACACTTCAAGCTGTAAGCTAATGATAGTTATATAAGAGCAGACGCATGCTGGTGCAATAAGCTGTACGTTTTATGTCCAATGGATGCATGATCTGATTAGTCGACTAATCGCAAAAATAATTGGTGACTAGTCGACTATCAAAATAATCGTTTGTGGCAGCCCTAGTTTTATAAGCAAGAAATCACATATAACTCCATTAATTAATTAGTACCTGTTAATTGCTACACTACTGTCTGTGTAGGTTCTCACTCATCAAGACCCAAGTGCTTGAGTTGAAGGTGAGCAGCCTTTTTAAAAAAATAAAAAATAAAGTAAATAAATCGTCTCATTTTAAAAAAAAAAAAATCTATACATAATCTGAAAATAAATTTTTGCTTTCTGCTTAAAAGTTCGAGATAAAAGTTACTTTTAAAAGTCGCTAAAAATGATTTTCCAAATTTGAATAAGCTACTCACTTTCAATCCGTGATAAAGAAACAATGCATTGTCATTGTGTTCTGGATATTGGTTAGGGAAGATGTTCTCCCAGATGTGTTGTAGCCAATCAGAGTTCAGCTTGAAGGAAAGTCCACAAAAGTGATGTGAAAGTTTATGTCTTGAGGAGGACAGTCTATGCAGTCCTTCTCTCTGCCCCCCACACTCACAGAGACAGCCCTGTTCTCTCTTGCCTGCAGATGTCATTACTGAGGCATTTAGACAGAAAATCCATTGACTCTGATATGAACAGATAAATACAGACACAATTACAGATATATACTTTATTAATTCGACACTAGGGAAATTTACTTGTTACAGCAGCACAAGGGTCAGAAAAAAAGGTGGAGTAGAAATTTATTAGAAAACAATAAAATAGAAAAACATGGAAAGATAAGGTAAAAGAAAAAAAATTATATATACATATATATATAATTTTTTAAAAAGTCAAAGAGCAATTGCCTCTGTGGGCCAGCCTCATCTGCCGAGTGTAGATTGAATGTTATAGAGGAGAACTGTACAAACTGATCACTTTACTTTTGTGTTCTCTTTTCTCTGTAGAATTTTGCAGATGTCTAGCTTTTTATTGCTAAGCTATTGTCACTGAGCTGGAATGAATGACACAGAGCTCCTTCAAAACTGGCACAGCTATATAAAATGGTGCCATTTGCATTTGATGTGCTTGTCAGAGCGACACGTTAGAAACACTGACGTTTGAAAAGAATGTAGACTCAAAATATCACCACACTTTCCCAACAAATGTTGTTACTGCTAAGGCAGGTGCATCACTGATTGACACTACTACTTATTTCTTTTTCTTGTCTCCAAGAAAATTAGTAAACATGAAACATGTTTGTAAGGTATCTGCTCCTATTTACATCTTGTCAGAGTATATGTTTGTCAAGGCTAAAAAGAATTATAGCTATCATGGGAAATATATATGTTTCTTCTCTAGACATTTGCAGTCTTCTGTATACAGACTATCTGTACTTTTTCAGTGTGGACACTAAGCCACCAATCAGGCAAGAAGCACACACTAAAAACTAAAGTTCTTTGCCAGAGACTAAAGGCTGCCCATATATATTTAAACTATGGTGCTTTATGTGTCCTCTCCACGATGCTGAGAATGTTTGATATGTTGCTTTTTCTGTTATGATTAACTATGTTTCATATTTATGTCATTGTTTGTAAGTGGTCCGCAGGTGCGCATTCGCTGTCAAAATAAAAAACACGCACCAGATAAGAAGTTGCAACGCACGTTTGTGTACATAAGATTCTCTGGAGGAGGACAGACATTTTTTTAGAACTCTTAAAGATGTCGAAAGAATTAAGCTCCTTTAAGCAATTACTTTGGTTTTCCTCCATCTCCAAAGAAATGTCAGAAGGAGTACGAAACGCAAAAGAAGCGCGTATTCTCGGAAAAGTGGTTGCAGGAGGTGAGCTGGCTTCAAACAAATGATGAACGCACAGAGATGTAGTGCAGAATTCCACTCTAGCGGACAAAAACAGTGCCTTTTATATGGTAAATGGCCTGTATTTATATAGCGCTCTACTAGTCCCTAAGGACCCCAAAGTGCTTTACATATCCAGTCATCCACCCATTCACACACTGGTGGCTGTGGCTAGCCCTGGGGCGCACTGACAGAGGCGAGGCTGCCGGACGCTGGCGCCACCGGGCCCTCTGACCACCACCAGTAGGCAACGGGTGAAGTGTCTTGCCCAAGGACACAACGACCGAGACTGTCCAAGCCGGGGCTCGAACCGGCAACCTTCCGATTACAAGGCGAACTCCCAACTCTTGAGCCACGATCGCCCCGTGTACGCAAACACGCATTGCAACTTCTTATCTGGTGCGCGTATTTCATTTTGACAGCGAATGCGCACCTGCGGACCACTTATGTGCAGCCCTGACTATAGACCTGCAACAACCCTTTAAATAACAATTTTTTTTATGACATTTTTTTTCAGGCAGAAAAACTAGAGAGACACAGGTTCCATATGTGTCATGTCATTGTGCTTGGGATTTTTGCACACATTTAATGATGATTGCATTTCTCACAAAATCTAGTCAGCTCCCTGTTTATCTACTAAATCTTTTACACCCACACTGTGGTCTCTTCACTGAAGTTCCTGTATGTCACCTTACCTATGTTACAAAACCAACCCATTTTCCCCCTAAACTTGAAGTGCTTTTGTTACCTCCACCTAACCACAAAGTGGACTCTTTATGTGAACCTTTGGTGTCACAGTTGTAGGATTTCTACACCCAACATGCACATGCTTCCTGATACAGCAAAGAACAATCATACAAGCATTTGAGAGTTTTAAAAATGCTTCTGCTGGAATTAATAATGGAAATGGCATGTGACTATTGTTAAAATAAGTTCTCAGCCCACTCTCAGGTAGTTTTAAAGTAAATTAAAATAATTTTAAAAAGAGGAAAAAAATTGAACTTTAAAGAAAAGTTCAAATAATGCAGTTTTTGAAGTGAATAGGACTTTTTGAATTCCATTTGAATTTCTTTCTGTGGCACACCTCAGAGGATCACCTGGTCAAAATAAAAGACTTCTGTAGGGTGCTGGTTCAGCTCACTTGGAAGAGCAGGCAACCATATGCCACATGGCTGAGAGTGGTTGTCCTTAAGTCTGATCTGCTGCACTTTGTTGCATGTCTTCCTCTGCCTTCCTGTCAGTCTTCACTGTCCCTGTTCATTGAAGGCCAACAAAAGAAGACTTTCTATGCTTATAGAACTGATTAACTTCTATCTATGAATCTAACAGATAAACAGTATACTGGAATTTAATGAATGGTAACAATGGATTTTGTAAAGCAACAAAACAAAATTTAAAAAATAATCTTCACAGGATATCTTTTTATTGATTTTTATGCTCACTGTGTCAGTATTTTCATGAATGCTATTTTTAGAAGTCAACACTGACAATATCAGTGGATCAAACTTATGCAAATAAAAAATGGAAGTGCTGTCTTTGTGTCATGGTAATTTCCCAATTAAAGCTAAATAAGTCAGAAAGTTGGGGAGGGGAATTTCTTATGTGTAGGGATGCAAAAATGTTAAATAACCCTGAAGTAGTGATACATTCCTAATTATAACTCACTACACACCAAAACAAACGATGGTAACATTATAAGAAATTAATGACTCGATCATTCAATAATTGTAAAAAGTTTATGAGTCAATCATAATATGTAGATCTTTAATTTTTCAAAACTTACTCATCGTACTGTCATAAATACTAGATACCTATTAGCTAATGAATCATTAGGAATCAGAAATTATGATGGTTGTGAAAAAAATGCAGTATGTCGATTCAGTAATTACAAGTGCAAAAATTAAAAAGTTCTGATATTATAGCTGTAACAAGCAAAACATCCCCAATTTAAATTTATCATTTGGTGTTTAAGCTCTTCTCATTCTGGAGAGCAGCGAGCTGTCAGTTCAGTTTTATCCACATCATCTTAAGGAGCTTAAACAGGACTTCAGTTTACTGTCTTTTGTTGTGGATGGAAACAATGCAATACAGTGAAGAATCAGCTTGGTCCATTATCCAACTTGTACCGTGAGAACTGAACAAGAGTGGTGCAAAACAGGGTCAGTTTGCCTTCAAAATAAACGCTTCACCTTTTGAAAAGTTTTGATGTGCACGGTCAAATTTAGATAAGAAAAGCTAAACGAAATACGTAACAAAAAACTATTTAAAAAATCCATAACCATCAGCCTACATATTCAATAAATTCCTAACTGTTATAGAGACTTGTTTCTGCCACTTTTACACAAGTATTATGTTAATAATACACTATAATACACTAGTGTAATACTAGTGTAGTGTAATAGTGTATAGTGACACTAGTGACATATTGTCACTATATTTTACACTACTTTACTCTAAGTATTTATTCTAGGTATTTTCTACTGTTTACCAATTGTTCAGTAGCATGCTGCATATACCAAGACCTACGAAACTGTTTCACTCGCATTGTGTCAAATGGTTGCAATAACAATGAAGCTAAGTCTGAGTCAGTATCACATTATTAACTTATTTACTGGACACTATTTAAAAACAATTACACACTTATAAACAATATTACTAACCAAATGTCATAATTTATCGTATCAAGCTAATCAATTATTTGATAAAAAGTTATCTATTACATTTGGTTATCCTTAGAGGTTCTTGTTAACTGTGATTATTCTAAATTGTAGACAAAATGTATTTATTTAATATGGAAACATATCCATGTACACATGGATTTTTTTTTGTTGCATTGATTGTTGGCGGTGGTAAAAAGAAAGCAAAGCGATATAACAAAAAAGGATCAGTTTACCTCAACCTTTTCTTTAAAAAAAATAAAATCATTTTTAGAAAAAGGAAATATAAATTAAATATAAATGCATTTTTTAAATTACAATTACAATTACTTTATTATTGCTATCTTTTTTAATTTGGTCTTCTTTATCTTTACCACATCTAACACATGTTAATATACACTGAATGAACAATCAATTTTTATTATAAAAGTTGGATATTGTAACAACTTGTGCTCTGCTGTCTGTTTTGAATTGTTTCACACATCTTTCTCTAAAGCAGGGGTGGGCACACTTTTTGGCTCAGGGGCCACACTGACTTTTAAAATTTAAAAAGCGGTCCAGGCCAGCACCAGATGCATACATATCAAATAAAAACATTAACAAGGCATTATAGTGTTAATGCTTACATTCACTTTTAGTGGGAACAGTGTTGTTGATCACCCTTTTTTGTCAGTGCAAATCTGGTGTTTTCAACACTCAACGTGGATCTGTGGGATGCTTTGCTGTTGTTCATCACACTAAAAGTCTGTTCACATACATACGTAGAGCCAAACAACACCAGCATCCTCTGTGACATCTTCTGGATGTTTGGGAATTTGGCTGCGCTTAATGATGCATAAAATAGAATTCCTCATGCAGGTCATCCAGTGATTTCCTGTATTTTTTCACATGTTGAGGTGCCTCTTTCAACTTATAGCCAGTGTGGGGAAATGAGCGAACGACTTATTTCACATTTGCTTTTACAATTAAACCAGCTTGGTTTTAAAGGCCCAGACGTTTGTGTACATTTCATGCACAAACTGGTCTTTACCTTGCAGCTTCACGTTCAGCTCATTCATGTGTGCCAGTATGTCCACAGCAAAAGCTAAATTTGTGTCAGACACCATCTTTCTCAAGTAGCTCCAAAAATGAGATCTCCTTTCTGAGCTCCCACACTCGTTGACATGCTTTCCCCAAACTTAACCAGCGGACATTAGAGTGGTAAAGCAAGTCCTGGTGATCAGCGTCAATTTCTTTAAAAAACTTCAATAAACTGATGATGCTGAAGCCCCCTTGCTTTAATAAAGTTAATGCATTTCGCAACTGGCTTCACTACGTGATCAAGCTGCAGTGCTGATTTACACAGTCCTTCCTGGTGGATTATGCAGTGTAAAAAAATTACCTCCTGCTCAGGGTTGTCCTCTTTTACCCTCTCCTGGATTCTTTTGAACGACCCGACTTTTTTTCCAGTCAGATTTGGCGATCCATCTGTGGTGACGTTGGCAAGTGTACTCCACGGTAGCTTGTGCCTCTCGATGACCTCCGACACGCGATCAAAATTAAAAGCTGAGCGGTGACCTTTATGCAGTGTTGGGGAGTAACGGAATACATGTACCGCCGTTACGTATTTAAAATACAAAATATGAGTAACTGTATTCCGTTACAGTTAAAAAGGTGGTATTTAGAATACAGTTACTTTGTTGAAATAAATGGATTACACGTGGTATTTTCCTGTTTCATATTGTCGCAGGTCAGGACTGTTTGGATTTTCTTTGTTCTGTTGTTCCAGGCGGCAGCGTTACGGTTGCCATGGTTACAGGGTGATGTCTCTTTGTGTGTTTCCTGGGTGAGAGAGCGCCTTTTTGTTGTTGTCCTAAGCTAATACGCAGAATGCTACAGGCATAGCCCTAAAGAATGTAGCCTCATGGGCAGTGTAGTCCGTGCTGCAGGGAGAATGGACTGCCATACCCGTTATGTGTCTGTGAGCGCGAGGAGGCAGAAAAAGGGGAGTGGAAAAGTATGAGCTGTCATCCAGCAGAAACGGGAGCTGGAAGCATGTAAATATAATAATAACCACTGCAGCCAAGAAGAGTGCCTGAGCCCAGTTGTAAGTAAGCTATTAAGACTCAACTGTACACTGTGTTCGTGTTTTCCTCCGAAACAATAAGTTCCATTGGAGCAGCCTTTCAACGCCTCTCTTTGTCTCTCGCTAGCAAAAGTGACCCAGACAATGAAGTAAAGCTATTTTTCGGCTACGAGCCCGACACGGAACCCGACATATTAGCCAGAGGTCCCTTTACTACGGTTCGGAGCCGCGGACCTTCAGTAATAGTAATAAATCACACAGCAATAGTACATTCATGTTGTTGTAAAAAGCATGATAATATATTAAGTAATCCAGAGTTTTCAGAATACGTTACTGTCAGTGAGAAACGTAACGGAATACGTTACAAAATACATTTTGGGGCATGTATTCTGTAATCTGTAGTGGAATACATTTTAAAAGTAACCTTCCCAACACCGCCTTTGTGTCATTACTTTCATCCAGTGTCAAGGAATATAAGGTAAATGACTTTTTTGTTTAGCTTGCTAGCTAAGTCTTCGTCGATTAGCTCTACAAGGCGAGTCACTGTCCTGCCTGGTAATCTAATTTTTTCAAATTTGTTCCTCTCTCGGGACACAAGATACTTGCTGTCTCAACCATGCACTCTTTGTAGTGATGTGTCGATTGCGAACGAAACGGCTCTTAGATCTTTGACGTGAACGACGCGAGCCGGCTCCTTATCGCGAGCCATGGGTTGTTTTTTTTTTTCTTTCTCTCACCCTCTCTCCTGCACTTTTTTCCGCTTCACTCTGCATGCGAGCCTTGTGCTTTGCACTGGGAAGGGGGGGGAGTGGCGGTAGTTACACTCAGTATTGCCAACTTAGCGAGTTTTCAGACCCCCTTAGCGACTTTTTTTCTAAAAAGCGACTAGCGACAAATCTGGTGACTTTTTCTGGTGTTATTGGAGACTTATTTATGACGACTTTTTGACGTGAAAACGCGTATCGCTCTTACTCTCAATAAGCAGCGGTGCTGCGGTGGGCACCTCACCCGTGCCAAAGCGCTCCCAGGCAGAGGATAGTCCTCCCCCAGCTGCTATCAGGGCAGGAGATGTTCACACCTGTGCGTCCAAAAGGCAAATGAATCGCACATGAGCGAAGCCGCTGCTCCCGCACTGACTGTAACGCAGTCAGTTCTTCTTTTACTCTTTTACTCTTATGCTGTTTTGTGGATCACAAGGTTTAAAACTACTTATAAACACACACACACAAAGTAACTCCACCAGAGTGCCTATTTCGGGTCACTTTTGCCGGTCCAGGCCCGGATAAAGGAGCAGGGTTGGAATTGTGACATTAAAAAACAATAATTGCTAAAAGAAATGTAATTTGTAGTTCTAAATAAATTCTAACTGCATTTAGGACGTTTTTTACTCACTTTATGTGTCTTCCACGATGTTATTTCTCTCTCCAACAACATAGGTTACAATTAGATTAGCATGACCAATTATGCAAATTAGGCGATGACGTCATTTGGCGACTTCTAGCGACTTTTAGGACAGCCAATAGCGATTTTCCTTACTGAGGAGTTGGCAACACTGGTTACACTTGCAGTAGCACAGGAACAGAGCTGAGGGAGAGACAGAGAAACAGAGCCAGGGATAACAACGTCACATTAGAAAGGTATAGTAATCATCCACAACTATTTTCAGTTGCAGATGATAAAGGATTCAGAAAGTTTATTCATGCAGGGCCCATATGACAGAGAATATGCATGTTCTTTTTGTTTTCATATTTTAATTTATATTTAATTGTGTTGTGGTTTGCAGTGTTTTGTGTTGTTTC
>NW_005187561.1:498845-500442 GCF_000239375.1 Pundamilia nyererei
TGAGCCTGCAAATTAGCTGCTAATCTCTGAGCGACTGGTTATTAGCATAATTAGGATGCTTGGTGGACAAGTGACGGTGGTTTCTTGGCAAATAAGACATATAGCCTTTGACCAAACTTCTGTGAAAAAGTATTTGGTAAATGGTAAATGGCCTGAATTTGTATAGCGCTTTACTGTCCATTCCTTGTTAAACACTCTGCACTCACTGTTGGCTTTTTTTTTTTCTTTGGCCCACTCATTGTTGCAGATAGGTTCAGAGCAGTAGCAGAGTTAACAACAGAGAGTAGCCCGGGCTGGTACAGTTTTCAGTTTTCACAGCGCAAATGTGTACTTAATTAGAGCAACTTCACACCGCGACTTCATGGCTCGAGACATGGATGACACACACCTATCTTCAGCGGGCCGGAATAAAAAGCCCAACGGAGGTGGCCTGCAGGCCGTAGTTTGCCCACCCCTGCTCTAAAGCAAGAATAACCCAACTAAGGTTTTAACATTGTTTAGGCTGGACTGACCTTGGAAGAATGAACTAACACACATTAATATGCATTTGGATTAGCACAAGTGGATGAGTAAAAATAGGAAATACCCCCTAAACTGGCATTTCTCATTGTACAGCTTAAACAATTGCCAATGAGTAATAAATCCTACATGAAGATTTTTTTCCTTATCCTTTGAAGTGAAATGAACAAAAAGAAATAAATATCGCTTATATATACGTTGTTAAAAAAAATTAAATTATCAACTATGAATTTTGTGTCAGTTGTCAGTAAATAAATTGTTTTGTGGCACACTGGCTAGAATGTGAGAACATTATAGAGAACCTTGGGTTTTATGTAATCATCAGTACAAGCATATACACAGATACACATCAGGAGCTTCAGAATGGGGAAAAGCATGCTTTAAGTTACTTTGACCTTTGGTATGATTTAGGCGGCGAACTGACTGGTTGGAGTATTTCTGAAACTGAGCAATACAAATCATGTATCTTTCCAATGTAGCACATTTCCTAACTCAGTCAAACCAGTCTTAAGTATCACCCACTTTAATCTGATGGATGTGCGCTAACTTAGAGCTGTTAGCTTAATGTTACTGCAGTTTGTACTTGAATGAGGGGGGGAATTCCTTCATGTGTTCAATCCTGGAGTAACAACAGAAAACGGAATCACTTGCCACATGGAAATAAATCACTGAGGGGCTTTTTAAAGGTTGTACCTCTTAGAGCTTCACTCTGTATTAGCTAACATGCCAGTAGCTAATTAGCTATAAGCTAACTCTGATCACCACAACTCACATTTCTGAATAAAAACGCAAACAAAGCAGTTACCTTCATTCTCTCATATTAGTATAATATCACTGAAATGGTACCTCCATGAAAGAAGCACATTTGACATGATAGTTTTCAGTACTTGCCCAGTATTTTCTGTGTGAGAAGCTGCTGTTGTGTTGGTTAAGTGTGAAAAGAAAAACGCGGTGTTTAATGACGCTGTTCATAAGCGGCCAGAACTGAATTGAAGGTGGAATGGCTCGATGTTGTCGCTATCTGGGATGCATCTTTAGAACGGTAGCATCTGACGTCACAGGACATTAAAAGGCAGGC
>NW_005187561.1:500881-503421 GCF_000239375.1 Pundamilia nyererei
ACGCTCTCCCAGGGGTATAAAAGCTGAGGAGATCCGTAAGATAGCTGGGCGCGGTGTTATTTATGATTTTAAAAGTGAGCAATAAGATTTTAAAATCAATACGAAATTTAATAGGGAGCCAGTGCAGGTCGGAAAGAACTGGAGTAATAGACTCAAACCTGCCAGTTCCAGTTAAAAGACGTGCAGCCGCATTTTGAACGAGCTGCAGTTTGTGAACAAGGGCAGAATGGAGACCAGTATAAAGGGAATTACAGTAATCTAATCTTGATGTATAAAAGGCATAGTAAACAGAATCCAAACACTGGTGACCAGCACGAACTCACCTTCTCTCATTTATTGACAGGATCGTTTTTGTCAGATTATATGGGCGAAAATCGTCACTTCATAAGATCAGCAGCAATATAACTGTAAGTACCAGTTACTGTTTGACTCTCGAAACAAACTTTTCATATTTGATAGTCCTGAAATGCATGGTGTGATGTAAAAACTAGATGCTAAAAGTAAAAAAAAAAGACAGAGTTGGCAGAAGTAGAGACATATTCTGTACTTAAGTAGAAGGACAAATATTACTGTTACAAATACTGAAATTTTAATTTCAGTTTTAATTCATCAACCTTATGGATAAAGTGGAAGTCTTTTGTCTTCTGTGTTTAAAACAGTAGATCTATATAGGACTGACCACTGAATAACCTTTGTAGGCTATTGAAGGTTATTAAAAAATATACAATATTTGTGCAGCAGACACACGTTCATGTACGCTTACTTCTCTAGGATGTGTCCCATTACTTTACTCAGCTCAGATTTTCTCAATGAGCTCTTACACTATGTCCAAAGCATTTAGAAATCCAGAGCATTTTTGTGGCTCCAAACATGTTGCTTTGTTTACAACTAAGTGAGCTAAATGCCACTGTGGTGAGGAACACAGTTTTTCCTTCGCTTCAGGCTAAAGCAGTTGACCCACAAATAGCTGACAGGATTCAGGTTGTGGAATTCCCACAACGGTAACACTCACACCTGTCCACCTGCACACCTATGCATTTATGTAATGGTTATTCTCTCTCCCACACACATGCACTAAGACAAACAAATGCAAAATACATGTTAATCACGTGGGTAAACTGTGTCTCTGACAAGTAATGTGATTGGAGAAGCAGGGTTCCCCACCAATGATCCAGACTCACTGCAGACAACATGGAAAGGCTTGGCATGAAAATAATCAGTAGCCCTGTGATTCCATTCATCTGGGGGTAGAACAGAAAGAGGCTGATAAATTGTGACAGCAGTCTAAACTATCCACCTTCTTTCCTCCCAGCCCCCTCCATCTCTGATCTATTTCCATAACTCTCTTTTCATCAAATATAAAAAAGAAAAATTTCTTAAATATACATAAAAATAACAGCAGATTTTAAAAAGCATTTTACTGAACATGAAATCCTTAAAAAAAAAACGCTGAAATGCTTGTTTGACAGATTAAAACTTGTCTACTTCTCCCACTGAATCAAAATTTTGAGGTGTTTACATCTACAAAAACTTCACATCCACTTATGTGAATTAAAATGTCACTCATCTCTGTAATGCCTCGCTGTATCCTGCCCTAAAATGACAGAACATCTCATTGACTTTTCTCTAGTGCTTTTCCCATCAGAGCGGTGAAGGTTCAACTAGCTGCATCATAATGTGCTTATGGATCAGCAGGGACAAGGACACTTGAGTCTCTGTCACATGGTACACAACTTTCTAGCTTGCCTGTCCCAGAATATTCATAAACCAGTCCAAACTTATGCAGAACAAAATAACAAACTCAAAGTGCTCAAAGTGAATAGAATTTTTTTGTGTATCTATCAGTTTTTGTTTGTTTGGCTACTGTAGATACAGTCTGTAAATCTAATGGAATACTGGAATTCTTTCTCTGTTACAGCAGTGATTCCCAATCGAGACTACAGATGTCTCATCCCAGATGTCGTAAATCTGATTCTGATTTAACGAATCAGAAAAAGAGAAAATAGAAACTGATTTTAAATATGATTAAATTGATTGAGAACTGAAATTACTGCTAAACCTAATGGTAAACACTTTGAAATAGCTAGCTACAAATATAGAAATGACTAAAAAATGAAAATTTTAATTGCACTGATTAACAGTGAAAAGAAAGAAATGGAGGTTGAGAAGCAGTTCCAGTACATAGCTAACTTTAAACACCAAATTGTTTGCTAAACATACTGGTTATCAGTTAAACTTAAGCTATGGCTATCCCTACAGCTAAGTAAGTAAGCTGTAGGGATAGCCATGCTAAAACAAATTAGTTAAAGAGAGAGAAAGCCTCTTCTAGGGCTCTCTTGTTTACCCATCACATGCCATCTCATCAACTTATTGCATCATTGGATTTAAGGACCAGTTACACCTCCATTTGCTGTCCCCCTTAGGGCACTTTTCAGGCTCTCTAAATGTTAGCCCTTTGCTCCTGTTTCAGTCAGTTCCTTGACTATATTTTCTCATCTATCTTTTTTGTGAACTGTCTAGTCTGGACAATGACTGAACCC